>NC_141064.1:34020698-34113198 GCF_041138505.1 Cibotium barometz
TCAGTTGTGCGATGGGGCAAAACCAAAAAGATTGGAGAGGGAGTCATCATATATGTGTATCCCTATGATTCAGTAAAATTTGATACGTTGGTTGATGATAACATAGGTATTGGTATTGAGAAAACATTTGATGGTGAGGTTAGTACAGCCATGGATGATATTCGGTCTTATCAGTTAGCCTATCAAAAGAATCACAACAATGGATGGACACGCTTTGTTACAGTATGAGGACTTGTATATAAAACAAATGAAACATATGACATGCACATTGAACATGTTGTCTTGGCATAGCCACTCTCAAGGAAACAAAAGTATTGCTTTCTAAAGAGAAAGTCAAAGACATCAATAGTGCCATCAAAGAAAAGCAAACAAATGTCGTTGGAATCGATGCAATTGGTTTCATCCATAGATTGTTATTGAAATAGTTGTTGTCAACATGCAAAACATGACAATATTCAAGCTCTGTGCAAGGAGTTTTGGGGCCAAAGCTTGCAAAAGAGAACAGACTATGTGTATGATGACACACTCCTTGTTGCTTGGCGCCAAAACCCAGCATCCGCAAAGAAGGACTATGTGTTCTCGTTAAATGGTGAGGAGGTGTGTTGCAGAGCCTGGTATGAAATGCACGGCATTTCAAAAACATCATTCTATCGCTACCATGAAAAGTTTGAGAATGGTGTTCATCACACATTGCATGGTAATATGGGTGTTATACGAAAAGGGCGAGAGTATACAGAAATGGGAAGGGCATACAAAGTTTTGTAGAGACTAACTCAGAGAGAACGCCGCATAAGAGTAGAACAATGGAAGATGGCACTAGGGAGACCTTGCTTGTGATACCAAACAAATACAAGCAGGTTGACATTTTACACGATGTCAACAAAACGCTTGAGAGGTTGAATTACAAGCCAATTTCGAGCACTACCTTTAACAGGATTTGGAATACAAAGTTTAAACATGTGACTTTGTCAAAAACAAGCAAGTTCTCCAAGTGTAGTGTTTGTAGTAGAATTAAGTCTCAATTGGAATCAACAAAGGACGAGGACATGATCGAGCAATTAAAGGAAGATTGAAGAGTACACATGATGCAACAACAAAGTTGTAGAAATGTCTACTACACATGGCGTAAGTTCTCACAGATGCAACGTGCTAAATATTTGTACATTATTCATGGATAAATGGACTAGAAGAGGACAGCAATACCTAGATTGTGTGTGAAATCAAAAGAGTATGATAGTGCATATTAGCTACAAGTATCATTGACTGGTATGATAACTCATGGACATGGTCATGGGGTGTATGGAAATTTCTCCTTGAACAGTTTGTGGCCCTTAGACCCCAATGCCACAATTGGTTCACTTGAATTGTGCTTACAAAATTTGGAACGGAATGAAGCACATGACTTGGGAGATCTATGTAATGATGGTATGCCAAGTAGCAACATCACATTATTCAAAGCATTGAACTCAAGAAAGGCTCTAAACCACCATTACAAAATGAGAGGCATGAGTGACTTGATCGTTTCTACAACTAAAAGGTCACTATTAACTATTGAAGGAGGTAATGAGGTAACTTCAGGTGTTCAGCCCTTAGAATTCAATCATCAAGATGTTACTAAAGGTTCTCAACTCCAACAGTCAACATCTACAGAGCCTATTTCAAATGCCCAACACAATCCTACATTCTACAGTGCCAGAGAATCTTCTGCTACAATTGGATAATTGTGCAGTGGAAAATAAGAATCGTTATTTGTTTGCTTACTTGTCCTTGGTAGTTGCTAGAGGGGTTTTCAAAACAATGCAGTTGGGTTTCTTGATGGTGGGTCATACACATGAGGACATAGATGCATTGTTTAGCAGGCTTTCAGAGAAGTTACAAACTGGTATGACATTCACTTTTCCACATCTAATGGATACATTTAGGCAATGTGAAAGCTCATCACCGGCACCGTTTTTGCTAACAAAAGCCTTTGTTGATGGGTACATATGCGATGGGCAAGACAATCTAGTGGGACACTCAAAATCCTTACAATTTTATTTTTTTATGCGGGAGGAAATTCCGGTAATGCAGTACAAAGTCCACCCAAAATCACTCGATTGGATCCAAAAGAAGGACAAATTGAGTTGTGGAAGAGAGACAATGAAACCAATGCTACCATCAGGTTACCCCGATGTGGTGCCTATAGTTGACTATGTGAGGGACAGTCCAGCGGTGGTTCAAGGGATCAAGGGCTACCTAGAGTTTTGGCAAAAGTGGTCGCAGAAGAAGGGAAAGGAAGCAGCATGCACACAATACATTGAGTCAGTTATTTCATACTGGAAGAATATAGTTGATGAGCTACAGAAGCCAACCAACAAGTGTGTTGGGAATTACAGAGGGTTTTGGCCAAAGACTGCAGGAACCCATCGTATGCAACAGATAGAATAAGAGCTAGATGAGTTCCAAGGATACGAGGAGTGGAATGACCACTATTGTGATCCTCTAAGTGGGAGGCCAAAGGATGTTTTTAAACCACACATTGATGTGCAAAAAGGTGACTTTGTTCTTGTGAGGCCAGGAGATCCTGGGTACCCAATATGGCTAGGAGTTGCAAGTCAAATGTTGAGCTAGATAGCTCATCCCCTAACTATAAGAAAGTTTTCATTCAATATTGGGCACCAAAACATAGGGAAAAAAGCCCTACAATAGCCTAACTATATGAAGGTTGTTGGGAAAATAATTGGTGCTGCAACTTAGTAGACCCAAAGCGATGGGAGTTGTTGATGTTGTGGTTTGGTCATGGATCCCAACCAATGCAGTGGAGAAAGTGCATGCTAGCTTATTGGTAGCAATTGAAAACTAGATTACTTGTGTTTCCCCTATGATATGTGTTGGTTCACAATTTATTCTAGACAATTCCCAATTTATTTTATAGTTTCCCATATGCTGTTATTTATGCTTTCAAGTGGGGTGAATGGTAAGGCCTATGACCACATGGTCATATAGGTTTTCATCTAATTGTTTGTACACTCCATATGACCTTTGTTTTCTTAATTGAATTGGAGTATTGTTGTGTGCTATTCTTGGATGATGCTTTTATAACAATACGTAGGTACAATGGATCATATATGGATGCTAGGGATTTATCAACTCTTTTACCAAAGGACATCATTGTATGAGGTGTTTGTCAACACCTGAATCATCACTCTCTACAACAACAAAAAAAGGTGTTTCTTAACACCACCAATTTCATGAGAAGCTATCTCTTTGCCTACAAAGTGACCAACCAAGTCACAAATCCTACACACAACTTTATAAGTTAATTATAGAAATTCCCAAATTTAATGGGAAAAAAGGGGTAAGGAGACCTCAAAATTGGTCCCAAAGTTGTGGGGTTTTTCCAAATTATCTAAAATGGTGTTAAGTTATTGTTTGATAATGCTAAACATAATCCCACAAGTGAGAGTGGAAGAGTCTATAATGGGCCTACAAAGGTCAAAGAAGTAGAATTGGTTGAACCAGGACAAGATCCTAAGCCTGTCTACATAGCCAAGTACTTAAATAAGGCCGAGAATATTGAACTTATAGCTCTCCTCAAGGAGTATAGGGATTTCTTTGCGTGGACATACCATGATGTGAAGGGAGTTCCGACAGAGGTGGTACAACACACCATGCCCATGGTACCCAATGCTAAACCACTACAACAGCGACCCTATCGAATGAATTCCAAATATGCAAGCATTTTTTAGGAAGAGATCAATAAACTCATTGACTGTGGATTCATCTATGAGATTGAACATTCAGAATGGGTCTCACCCATTGTGGTTGTGCCCAAGAAGAATGGAAAACTTAGAGTGTGTGTTGATGTCAAGAAAATGAATTCTGCCATGCGACGTAAGGATCACTACCTCTTTCCATATTCAGAACATGTGCTCTATCTCTCGTGTTGCAGGCAAGGAGACTTATAGATTTTTGGATGGATATTCAAGCTATAATCAAATTTCAATTGCACCTAAGGACAAAGAAAAAACAGCTTTTGTCATTGAGCATGGTGTGCATGCTTACAAAGTTATGCCATTCGGTCTAACCAATGCACCAAGCACATTTCAAAGACTTATGAATATTTCTTTTAAGGACTTATTAAGAAATTTTATTGAAGATTTCTTGATTGATTTGTGCGTTCATTCATCTTAGAAAGAGGACCTAGCGTGCCTAAAAAAGGTGTTTTAAAGGTGTCGATTTTATCACACATCCTTAAACCCCTACAAATGCCAATTTTGGGTGAAACGGCTATTCTTAGGCATATAGTGTCCAAAAATGGGATTTCCACTGATGACAGAAAAATCAAGGTCATATTGGAATTACCCCCACCACAAACTATAAGGGAGTTCAAAGATTCATGGGCCATGTCATCTACTACCATCGGTTTATTCTTTTCTATGCAAAAATAGTTCATCCTTTGTACAAGTTATTGATTGTATTTATATGGACTCAGGAATGTCAACAAGCTTATGACGTGTTGAGGCAAGCCTTGGCCAATGCTCCAATCTTGCTAACACCTAATATAACTGGGATCTCATCTTTCATGTACACATTGATGTCTCTAATTTTGCAATTGGATGTGTCCTAGCACAACCAGGGGAACACAAAGTCGACAACTAGATGAGGCTAAAATCAATTACACCACCACTGAGTGTGAAGGGTTAGCAATGGTTTATGCTAACCCACCATTGAGCGTGAAGGGTTAGCAATGGTTTATGCTAACCCACCATTGAGCGTGAAGGGTTAGAAATGGTTTATGCTAACCCACCATTGAGCGTGAAGGGTTAGCAATGGTTTATGCTGTAAAGAAATTTTGGCATTACCTTCTTGATAACAAATTTTTTTTATGTTGATCATTACGCCTTGTTATATCTTGTAAACAAACCATGCTCCATGGGAAGGATCACAAGGTGGTTTTTTATTCTTCTTGAGTTTGATTGTATAGTAATGTGAGACCTGGCAAAAAACATAATGTGGCAAATCATCTATTCCACATACCTAATGGTGAGGCACCAATTGGAGTTGATGAACGAGCTACTGGATACTACAATATTCAAGGTTGAGGCTATTCTAGAATGGATTGAGAGAATCATTAACTTTCTAGATAATGGTTTTCCAGAGGAAAAAAAGTTAAGGAAAGATCTAGCTTGGAAGGTGCTTAAAGAAGCAGAACCTTACCAATTGATTCTGGAACTCTTTATAGGCATGGTAAGGATGACATATTAAGACACTACCCCAAGGAGGATGAATACTCATACATCATCGAGAAAGCACACCAAGGGGTAGCTGGTGGGACACTTCACATGCAATGTTGGCCCAAGAAAAATACTCCAATCCAGGTATTGGGGCCCATGCTCTTCAAAGATTATGCACTATTTGTCAAAGGATGTGACGAGTGCCAACGTTGTGCAAAGCCATAGAAGAAAGACATGATTCCATAATATCTTGTGAGAGTAAACCAACCTTGTGATCCTTCCCATGGAGCATGGTTTGAGACTTAGATTTCATTTTCCCTATTCTTCCTTCTGCACGTGGCACACAAGCACGCTTCATCATTGTTGCCATAGATTATGTAACCAAATGGTTGAAGCAAAAGCTTCACAAAAAGAGGATGCCATGTCGAGTGCTAAGTTTCTCTGAGAACATCATTACCCGCTTTGGCCGTCCTTTTGAGCTGGTGAGTGACCAAGGGAAACACTTTATAAATGATGTAATCCATCAACTCACCACAACGTTCATGATCTCACACCACAAGTCCACACCTTACTACCCACAAGCAAATGGTCAAGTTGAGAGCACCAACAAAGTCCTCATTTCCATATTAACAAAAATTGTTAAAGTTCAACGCAATGATTGGGAATTTAAGCTCATAGCAGCTTTATGAGCTTACCGAACCTCTTACAAAGTTTCAATTGATTGCACACCATTTAAGATGGTATATGGGGTTGAAGAGGTAATGCCATGGGAATTCATGATAACCAGTTTAAGGGTGGTAGTGAGACTGAGAGACTAGAGGGTAACATGTTGGCCGATCGGTTGTTCATTCTAGAACAACTAAAGCAAGAAAGACAAATAGTTGTGCAGAACATGTTAACAGAAAAGGATGGACAAAAAAAGTGGTTTGATAATAACCTCAAGGATAAGGAAATCAAGGAGGGAGACCTAATACTTATGTACGGAGTCCACAATGAAAAGAAGAAACTAAAATATACCGAATAAATGACCATTTTGAGTCTACAAAATAACACCTCAAGATACTGTGTGTGTTGAGACTCTTGATGGAGTTGAAACTATCGGCTTCCTTAATGGAAGTAAATTCAAAAAGTATTATGGTCCTCTTACCAAGGAAGCCTTACAGGTCTCACATGATAAGCAAGCAGCCAAGGAGAAAGTAAAACTAAAGAAAGCTCAAGCTCAACAAGAGGCTAAAGAAAGGAAAATCTGATAGCCAGCAAACGACAAGAAGCTATTCTGAGATCCGTGTAAGCCTTTGTGGAAGAGGTTGAAGGAGACATAGAGGAGCACATAGCACCTCTACGAACATCCATTCAATTGCCTAGCCCTTATGGTAAAGTGATTTATAATGCATTACTTGATACGGGGGTTAGTCAGAATCTAATTTCCTTAAATGCATGGAACCAGTTGTAGGAAAACCCCAACTCGTAGATACCTCCTTTTAAAGGTGAAAGGTATCCATGGTAGAAATACCAAGGTTCTTGGGCTATTACAAATAAATACATATTGTGATGGTGGCAACAAGCACCTGGTGGGAGACTTCCTGGTTATGCCTTCCATAACAATATATAGGATGTATGATTGACTAATCGACAGGGTTTGTCTCTATGGGTGAAAACATAGCTGAACAATATACTCATAAATCCGTGCCACCTCTCACTATTATCAAGAGTCAAATCTTCAACATCCATAAAATCTATGGAAACCCCTACCACTTCAGCATCCACTATTCAAAAAACTCTCGATTCTTTTACCTCCACAGAGCAAACACTTGCATATCAAAAGAATAAGAAGATACAACAAGCTATAAAGTGGTAACCCAAATCTACCTTGAAATGGGTTCCCAAGATTTCTCCATCCATACCACCTCAACTGACCAAGCAAGGAGGACCTCAACACAAGAATCGGCATAGAAAGTCCAAGTTACAAGTTACCCCAAATGCTTATTAAAATCTCAAGGCTACTACGAGGGTAACCATTGTATTTGGATACCAAAACATAAAAGTATACCTCTAGCCTCACTAGCACCGCTTACAAATTGCCAAATCTCCTCATCAATAATGGATAAAGGCTTCAATTGCTCCAAGCTAACAAAGGGAAACTATTGTAAAAGAACCTTCACCACCTACACCTAAACAAATATGGATCCCAAAGAGAAATCCTATCACACGAGACATGGTGATTGATGGTGAAGCTTCTACATCACTAAAGGTTACAAAACCATTGTTGGCTATCCAACCCCCAACCCCATTGGTTTCCCTTGAGTGACCCACTACGCAAGTGTCAGCTGGTTAAAATTACAGCAATGTGATGAGCTATGGTGGATCAAATGCTAGAATCAACATCATCAACAAAGAGATTAGATGATAATTAAGATGTGATTAGTGAGAAATTAACTGATAGCTTAGTGTAGGCATGGATAATCAAAAACCAGCAAATTCTCATTAGGGCAATGCCTCAATTTATAGAGTTTACATCCAAGCATCCAATCCCTCTGATTTCTCCTTGATTCACTCCACCTCTTTTGCTTGATTCTCTCCACCTCTCCCAGAATATCTCCACACCTCCTAAATCTCCTCATGCTACCCTTTATTCTCTCCTAGTAGATTCTTCTCACCTTTTCACAGGTTCTCTCACATTTACAGATTCTCTTTTACAGCCTCTAGCCAAGGGCTTGTTCCCGCACACACCCTATTCACTTGTATATTTCAACATCAACTTGAGGGCGAACCCAGAATCTCCATTTGGTCTTATGAGAGCCCTTTACTACCATTAAAGCGGGAAATTGACATGCCACGACAAGTAACAAAGGATGCTCCTAGCCAACAAACATTGATGGAGCATAGTTGGAAGGGATGGTCAAGGTACGATAGAAAGCAAGAAGGGGGGGACTTATGCTAATATCGTTACTTTTACTCTCCACGTTTGTCTCCCCGATAAAGTTCATGTCCATATCAAGAGAGAACCTGTTGGAAAAAGCTAACCCATGACAATATAGCTTGTACCAACCTTGTACAGCAATATAGCAACTATACACATACTAAAATTTTGTCTAACTATAGAAATTTTAAAAAAATAATTAAAGATGATGAGAAAGAGCACATGTCAAATAAGAGAATGAAGTACACCTCTATTGTGACTACAGGCCATGAGAATGGACTTTTCGTGGATCAATATGAGTGACCCTATCCTAGAACCGGATTGCCAAGAATGGTACTATCAAGGACAGCTAAGTATTGCTCCTTTCCAAACCCACTCACACTATTTTTATGCACCAATAGGAGAGAATAGTTGTGGAGCCACCTTTGTAGACATGTTCTACCTAGAGTTCCATCCTCTTGCATGTTTTACCTATTAGTGTCGCATGTTATACATAGTGTCCTACTTATGCTGGAATTGTAGAACCTATTTTAGGCGCTATGAAACTATTGCATTCCATGGGAGAGACACCACAATGACATGATGACATGAGTGTACATTACCCAATGGGAGGACCCTATTAAGTAAGAACTACACAGGAACAGTTTGTAGAGCAAGGGAGGAGGGCAAGAACTTATGGACTTACACTGTCATTCTATGAATTAATGTTACCGACTCCTTGTCCCTTCTGGAGCATGGTGGGTGATTTCCTAGCCAGCTTAGCTCATGATAGCTACTTAGCTCACTTACCTATAGTACCCAGGCCATATCACAGTGAGGATGCACTCACACCATTGCCTAGTATACTAGAGGAGACATATATATTAGAAGCAAACCCAGATGAGGAACAAAATCAACCTAGTGGATGTCGAATCGAAGCATGTTTACGAGCTATGGTTATATGATGAGATGAGCTTGCTATAGATGACTTTGAATTTCAGATTATTAAGGTGTAATCTTGTAGACTAGATCTAGATTTACAGCTTTAGTGGACATGCAACCTCGATATGGACCAAATTTTCACACTTGCCCAAGTGTATTCTAAACTTAACCTCAACTCTATAGCTCTATTAGTTTCAATTTCAATCCTTTTTATGATTCTCCATTTAGTGTTTGTTTAAGTGCTTGCTTGCATCGTTATGTAATTGATCTATTACTTTTCTAGTTATTACTTGGATAACCATTTAGGATTTGGTCCTAGTTTAATCCTTCTCTTGAGATCGACCTTAACGTATGCCAAAGAAGTATGCTAAGTGCTCCACCTTCCTTAGTGTGCCCTCTTTAGTTAGAATAGAGCCTTCTAGGTGAATTGTGAAAGTCAAACTAGTTTAAACAAAAAAATACAAAACAAATAAAAAATACAAAACTTAAAAAAAAACCCACAAGAAGATGATCATCGCCATGTGTGATCTAGATAGGACTTTTGGCTCTTAGTGATGGAGCCTTGGGACCGTAGCCTTAATCTCCATGGGATGGGACCTTGTGACTAAAAACCTATCAATAAAGGGATTTTCTTCAAAAAAAAACATCATTGTAGAGGTACTTAGTGGTTCTTAGATACTGTTGTATGAGGTTTCTGGGCCATTGCTTGGGTCTCTCCAAGGTGATACCCTACTTTTATATTTTTCTCTTCTTATTAAACAAAAAATAATAATCAAACCAATCACATGTAATAATCACTCAGAATTTCCATTTATAAGGCTAGATAATAGCTAGAGATGGTTTCACCAAAGTGCTAGTGTGTAGAGACTAAGGTCATAACCCAAGGTATGCTTTTTGCTCCATCTTAGTTTAGATCAAATTTGGACCAACCTTAATGTTACCCTTATTTTAACTAGAAATATTATACCAATCACAAACATTTTCCTCACAACTTGATTAGGTGTTTTCATTATGCTTAAACTTCAATTATTTTCTACAAGAGCACCTTACTCATCGAACCCTATTGCCTTGCAAACCTTCCAAGACCTCCGACATTTCCAACGCCAACATGCATCCAGCAACAGCCTCAATGAATCTTCATTGACATATTCCGAGGACAAATCTCAACCAAAAGGAAGTTATATTAACCCTTGTCGCGCCAAAGACCTCTATGGCGTCGATGCTAGCCGCCACCGTATTATTTTTCACTTCTTTTGGGCCACAAGCATCAGAATGGTTGGAATTCATAGGAAAACCATGTATTGTACATTTTACGTATGTGCTCGTCGCTTGTCTATTAAAGGTGCACCACTGGATCCTAGGTTAAGAGTGCTAGCTTTTAGAATAGGTGTTTACACTAGCTAGAGCGGCCAAATGAGCTCGAGGACTAAACTTTTAACTTTGACCGTCAAAGAGTGTAAACCCTATATGTCATCTACAAAACCTAAAATGTAACTCTCATGACTCATTCTCTTATGCAACTAATAGAGTGGTCTTCTTCTCTACTCTCTTGCTATCTTGTGTCTTGCTTGCCTAATTCAATTAGAGTTGTTATATGTTCATTGTGTATGTTTGAGAGAGAGATTGAGCGAGAGGAGGGTCAAGCTTCCTTTGGAGTGTGGCGACAAAGTGGAGGTTTGGAGTGTGGCGACAGAGTGGAGCTTTGGAGTGTGGTTACACGACAACATGAGAATCCGAGCACAAGTATTTACGAGGTGAGTGACACGCCTTTCCCATGCAATTGTGAGCTAGGTCATGGTATATTGGCTTCTCGATTGAGTTATTTTATGCTCCTAAGTGGTTGGGCAAAGTCCAACAATATTGATTTTTTCCTGTACTCTTTATATGGTGCAAGGGCTTCCCATAGGGGATTGATTTGGAGATTATAATAATTTAGTAGGATAAATTTTGGGCTACTTGTGTATGTATAGAGAAAATGAGCATATGGAAGTATAATGTCGACATGTACATGGTTTGAGAATGGTCTCCGAAATATTTTCGTATTGAGCAAGTGAATATATAAGTGATGCTAACACTACATTGAGGAGATTTGTGCATGTATACATAGTAGCGATTGGCATTGTACCGTATTTAGTTACATTGGTTGGTTAAGTGTATTTGATGAAGCATTATTCTTGGCCAAGATGAGTAATGGTCCAAATACAAATATGGGTTAAAAGCGTAACAAGAACAACTTCCAAATTTAGAAGTATCGCATGAAAAACTTCTTGAAAAAGGCAAAGGGTTTTGGAATTTGGTGTGACAGGTGAAGAGCCAAAGCCGAGGGTTCTCACAATTAATGCAACTCCGGCATAACTTATAGCACATAGGAATTGGTCGAAAAGAGCATTTAAGGTGTTTCATTACTTATCAATTTGTGTGATAGATAGAATGATATATCATATCCAAGATGCGGATAATCTCAAGGATGCATGGAATAAATTGGCGAAGATGTATGACACAAACACAAAGGCAAGAAAGATTCAATTAAAACAAAAGATACATAGTATAACACCGAGCAATAGGAGCGTGTATGATTATGTGCAAGAGATCAAAGCATGTGCAGATGCATTTGCATCTATCAATACATTGAAGGGTTTGGGCAAGGAGTTCAAATAATTTGACACTTTTATTACTGTGAGAAGTGGTAATCCCCCAAATTTTGAAGAGTTTTTTAAATTGCTTATTGTGAAACAGTTGAACCTTGGATTAGGTACATTATCGAGTAGCAATGGGCATACAAGGGACCAATTATTTTACTCACATAGATGCAAGAAGCAAGGGGATCTAGAGGACATACATGTGGATCCAGTTGGCACGATAGATCACCACAACAATAACACAATTTTCAACCCTCGTATGGTGCAACCTCTTGAGTAGGGATAGATCGAATTCTAGAGGGAGAGGTAGATCGCAACCTTAACAGTAGTATGGAAGTGGCATTGAATATCACTATTGTGGTAAGATTAGACATATGGCCAGGGATTATTACAAGAAGAAAAATGAATTGCCAGGTGACAAAATTCAACATGGTAACTATGCTTCCTCTAGCAATGCAGGTCATGGGAATGAAGATCATTTGTTTGCAATAAAGCATGTGATGGGTACTATGACTTCATGTAGTAAAGAAGATGATACTTGGTACATGGATTATGGTGCATCAACCATATGACATGTTTTGGTGAATGATTTGATAGGAAGTTACCCACACAAACATAGGAATATGTGCTTACTAGAGATGATATGCACCATCTCATTACTAATGTTGGTAGTGTGCCATTGAAGATGCATAATGGGAAAGTGAAGACAATGTCAGATGTATTGTATGTGCTATCAATCACTAAGAATCTTACATCTGTGGGTCAAATGGTTGAGTTGGGTTTGCAAGTAAGGTTCAATGAGTACGGTTGTTTTGTTGAGGACTTCAAAAATGAATGTAAGCTCATTGCAAAGGAACAAAAGGAACGAAGACTATTCACTTTAGATGCAGGTATTCTGAAGTTAAAATTAGTCATGGTTTCACATAGCCATGGCATTGTGCAAGACATTGATATGTGGCATAAGAGGATTGGATATGTGAATATCCAAAAGTCTACGCAAACCAAAGGATTGGTGGTGGTTTGCCAAGGTTCAAGTATGATGGAAGCAATCATGTATGTGAATATTCAAAAGCTAAAGGCTACGCAAACCAAAGGATTGGTGGTGGTTTGCCAAGGTTCAAGTATGATGGAAGCAATCATGTATGTGATGCATGTCAGTTTGGGAAGCATGTAAGCCTTCCATTTCCAAAAGATGGTCAAATGAGTAGGAGGCATTTGGAAATCATTCATAGTGATATTTGGGGTCCAACAAAAGCTTTATCTATAAATGTTTGCCAATATTATGTCACCTTCATTGATAACTATAGTAGAATGGCATGAATCTACTTCTTAAGGGAAAAAAGTGAAACATTTGGGAAGTTCAAAGAGTATAAAGCATTTGTTGAGAAGTAATATGGATAGTGGATCAAATGTTTGAGGACAGATGGTGGAAGTGAGTTCACCTCATATGCATTTTATAATTTCTTGAGAGATCATAGGATACAAAGGAAACTTACATGCAGGTAGACACCTTAGCAAAATGGAAGTTCGGAGAGAAATAATAGAGTCATTGGTGAGATAGCATGAGCCACGCTTATGCGAAGAGTATGCTAATTTACTATTGGAAAAAAGCATGTACAACAGTAGTGTACTTGCTGACAAGACACCTACAGCACCTATTCATGAGAGCACACAAAAGATGAGGATGACTAGATATAGACCTGACATTTGGCACTTAAACGTTTTTGGGTTATGTGGCTTATGTACATGTGCCTAATGAGAAGAGAAGGAAATTGAATCCAAAGGTAGAAAATTTTGTATTCATTGGGTATGCACAAGATAGGAAAGCATACAAGTGTTATAATCCAGTGATGAAGTAGGTCCTCATTAGTCGTGATGTGATATTTGATGAGATGGCTAGTTGGTACAAGGAAAATGAGAGTGCCATGGTTGATGATATTGATGGGTTATACACAAACTCATGGACTTTATTAGGAGGATGAGACATTTAGTCCAATGGCTACAGTAAGATTAGTGATTTTATTAGCTGCATCTAAATGTTGAAAATTGCATCAAATGGATGTAAAGAATACTTCCTTGAAGGAGAGTTACAAGACGAGGTGACTATGGAATGGCCACAAGGTTATGTACATCCAGATTTTCCCACACAAGTATGTAGATTGAGGAAAGCATTATATGGGCTGAAGCAAGCATCACGTGCATAGAGTGACAAGATTACCAGGTATTTCATTAGCATCGGATTTCATGTGGGAAATTCAGATTCTTCACTATATGTGAAGAAGACAGTGGTGCTTGTGATTTATGTGGACAACTTGATAGTCATAGGCGATTGTGGGAATTACATAGCTAATGTCATCATTCAGTAGGCAGTTTGACATGAAAGACTTGGGAGACCTAAGATTTTTCTTAGCATGGACGTTATCAGGACATCACATGATATATGGCTGGTGCAAAGGCAATATACCTTGGATATGTTGGCAAAGTACGGTATGACTATATGCAAACCTATAGCGACACTATTAAAGCATAACATAAAGCTAAGGGCTGATCTTGGTGATGCATTGGATGGTGCTACTATATACAAAAAGATGGTTGGCAGCTTGATTTACTTGACTATCACTAGACCGGTGAAGGATGGGCCAGTTAGTCAATATATGCAGAGTCCCAGGAAGCCACATTTGGATGTTGTCAGAAAGATCACGAGATAAGTAAGACCACTACCCATTATGGTTTATTTTATGAGCTTGGAAAGGTTATGATGGTGTATGGTTACACAGATGCAAATTGGGCTAGAGGTCTACTAGTGGTTATGCATTTAGCATAACAAGAGGTCTAGTAGTGGGTATGCATCTAGCATGGAAAGTGCTACAGTGAGTTGGAGCGCCAAGAAGAAAGCCACATTTGCTTTATCTAGCACAGAGGCAAAGTATAGAGAAGCAGCTATGAATGCATGTAAAGTTGTAGGGCTGAAAAAGTTACTTGGTGATTTAGGACAGCATCATGATGGAGGAGTTGTCATACATTGTGACAACATGAGTAGTATTCAGTTGGCTAGTAATCCGATTTATCATGCAAGGACCAAATACATAGAGTTCCATTATCATTTTATTAGGAAGAAGGTATTGGATGGACAGGCGACAGAAGAACAAGTTGCAAATATCTTTACCAAATCATTTGGTATGTTCTCTTTTCAATAATGCAAGTTCCTGTGTAGGGAAGAAAAAGGGCCTGCCTTTAACTTCACATACATTGATAGCCCCACACCCCTCACCACCACGGAGACGTGGCTTTGAATTAAGAACTTTAATAACATCTACTGCACCAAGGTCCCCCGACCCCGCTATAGTCACCACATGCCGATTCTTCCAACTCATCATTCTCATCCTTGAGATGGTGCTTAAGCACCAAAGAATAAACAAAGAGTGGGTGCTCTTTGATCTCAATGAAGGTCCCAACGTCCACCAGCAAATAGATCTTTAGAGCATGGTTAACTACTTTCATAGCCACAGATTGATGACCTTCGAAGACATGCAAGATACCATGTTTTAGAAAAAATTTGAGAACATGCGCCAATGTGGCCGATGGCTTTCCCACAAGCCCTTCATCAAGAGACCAGCTGTACATTTACAACTAATGCGGGTTAGTAATTCTCACCCCATGTTGGGCCTCGTTTACTACTTTACAAATTCTTTATGGGCCCAAAGTCGACGCAAAATCCACACGTTGTCCCGCACACAAGCTGCATAAACTAAGAGTCGAAAAGAAACAAAAATTCAAAGACTCAAAGAAAGCAGTGTGTTTGAGTTTTCACCAAAAGGAGCTTCAACACGAGCACAGCTTTAGTCCCATACCCATGCATGACACCTACAATATATACACGAGCTCTCCATGAATAGACACATAGATACCACTCTTTTATATTACCTATATTAAGACTCATCGCCAATAGCCATCCAAGTACATCTCTAGATGGGAGACACCATGGCGGGTGCAAGCCTAGCCCATGGTGTGACCCATTGCGTGGATCCTTCTCAAATCAGAGGACCCTCATGTGGCCTTGTCTTCCACCATGCCAACTCTTGGTCCATCTTGCCTCTATCCCTAGTGCTCACTTATACCAAATCTCTCAAGCCATAGAGGCCACCTAGCTTCATTATATCTATAAGAAAAGCCAAGTGCCACACATCGACCATCTAATGATCTGGACTCCCCAAGAAAAGGGACGTCGCGAGTAAATGTCGAAGAAAGCAACAAAGAGAGTCGAAGAAAGTAGTTGAGTTAGAGTGATCTTCAAGTTAAACAAGTACACACACAAGGGTACACCTTCCGCCCATTACCCATGCACGTCACCTACATATTTCACTATGAACATCACTTTTGGTTTTCAACTCGCATCTCACGGTACACACACACACACATGCACCTACAACTAACCTCATCAGTGTCAACCCTCCAAGTACATTCCAAACAGCTTCAATGCATGCAAACCTTGCTTCGACTCCAATTCACCACCAACACCTCCTCGCTCTAACCGACGTATTTGCGACCAAAAAGCCTTATCTCCAAGCATCACACAACAAAATCAGAGCATAGTATCATGTCACGCCAAGAAGACCTAGACCACCATCTACCCATGCAAATCATTGCATGGTGGCCCCAGCACTCATCCCACTAATCATAGGTAATGGATCACTTCTACCAACTACCTCATTTTAAAGGGTCCCAAACATTTTCACAATAAGAGAAGGCCTCCCATGAAGAACATCTACACAACCTCGCTCTGACCGACATATTTACGACAAAAAAGCCTTATCGCCAAGCATCACACAACGAAATCATAGCATAGTATCATGTCGTGCCAAGAAGACCCAGACTGCCATCTACCCATGCAAATCATTCCATGGTGGCTCCAACACTCATCCCACTAATGACAAGATATGGGCCACTTCTACCACCTACCTCATTTTATAGGGTCCCAAACATTTTCACAACAAAAGGAGGCCTCACATAAAGAACTACATTGTCTATATCTTCCATGCCGTCTCGACAAGCTACAATGTACCCAAAGTTTATCACCAATATGCACTGCATCTGACTGCAAATCAACCCGAAATCTACCACTTTACCTCACACCCAACTTTACAATGTATCCTAGATCATCCATACCTTTCCACCCCGAAAACAGTTTCACCACCACCACCTTGAGTAACGCAAGGATACAATCATCATTAAGAAGAGGAACATGTTAACCACTCTGTAGGTTAACATCGTTTCAACCGCCAAACTTATCGTAAGACGTTTTGCCATTTTACTTGCTCTTGAACATACACGTATGTATTATAAGATGGTACTGGAACATAAAAAGTGACCTTACCGTGTGCTTAATAAAATCTAGGACTTCATGCACATTCTTACTTAAGACTAGTAATAGTAACCACACTATTTCTAAGTTTGACTGACCTAGTGTGAAAGCTATTCAATTCTATGTAAGTCATTTTTGACACTAAGCAATACACAATCAAGCTATTGCAATAGAATATTTGTGAGTCCTTCTCTTCTCTACCCTTGATTACTTGTATGTTATTGGTTTCATGCATGCTACATAGATGCTTGCTTGAATAGGCTTGCTTGTAAGATTCCCTCTTGTATCAGCTTCTTCTTATCCCGCCTTTTGTGAGAGAGAACCATCGTCGCGAAGGACAATCTCTATTTGCCTCCATCTAGGCAAAGAGAGCGCTCCCTTCACCATTGGCAAAGGGCATTCCGGTGTGACAGGAAAGTGAGGACGTAACAAGATGAGCTAGCGCACCCACATCGAGAAGTTCCAATTGTGGCTCTAAGGCAAGGCTCAATAACACATGCTTTGGCAAGGTTAAGGTAAGCATGTGTCTCTTTCTTTTGTCCTCATCGAATCACCATAAAAATAAATATGAAATTACAATCCCTTACATAAAAATAAATATGAAAATACAATCCCTTAATCTTTTAAGTTATTCTCTTTCTAAGGTACGTTGTCATTTATATGATTTTATGACCATAAAAATCAAGAAAATATACCGTGTATAAATTTAAAAGTCCAAAACGACTCTGGACATGTACCCTCTTGACCCGGCCTAGCTATCACAGTCCATGACCCGACCAAGGCTAGAAGGAGGCCACGACGACAACATGTAACATACCCAAGCCAAGACGCTAATATCTGAAAACAAAAGGCAACAGCGCTGGGAGGCATCTAACCACAGATCACTCTTGCCTTTTTATCTACCCTTCCATTTGTCTTTTACGAGCAGCTCTACAACCTTTATTTATGTACTCCAATGGCTGCAACAATCCATCCCCTCGCTCACACAGAAAGCATCCTTTCTTAGCTATACACTCCATATTGCAGCCCAAAAGATCTTCATGTGTACTACAGCTCATGCAGAGAACCCAAGAAGGTTCCACCCCTCAAAAATGAGAGCAATGTAAGTAGATGGAAATGAAATGAAGTAATCAATCATCATCACCTACATAACAGGCACAAGATTCTCACACATTTGAGCGTGAGTGTGGCTAGGAAATATTCATACATAAGAGTGATATTCATACATGAGAGTGATATTCTAAGGCCCGATGAAGGCAAGGCCTGTTAGGGGGGTAATGCCCTCACTAGCATAGCTGGAGAGGGAATTCCTTCAAGCACGATTCCAGCAAGTCCAAACAAAGTTAATGCTCTTTGATTCACTGCTTGGGCCAGCAAACATGGTTGGAGCATTGTTCCGGGCACAAGACATCACATCGCTGGATTGGAGTTTGGTAGAAAGAATACGAGTCCTAATGCTCTAGTGACTCATATGCAGCAAGCTTCCCTTCCTGCACATCAATCTAGCAGAGCTTGCAGCCAACCCACTCCACGTGATGCATCTTACCAGCATGAACTGGCTATACGAGTGTGAAGAGGGTAGAAAAAGGAACTTCAAGAGCTTATGTCCAGCGAAGTGCGAAATAGCCAGCGCATGGAAAACTGCCTACCTACTCAACCAGGCAAATAAGCATGCACATTTGAAGGGATGCCTCAAATAATCAAACTATATGCCTACATTTTGCTAAAAGGCAGTGATCACTCACCTTCTCTATCCAATGACCAACTTGACAATACCATAATAATTTGCAAATGCCAATGAATCAGTTTCAAGGTATGCCCTGATGGAGACGAGAACATTACCTCAAACTCTGTCTTAGTTACACCAATAAAAAGTACTACATACCACAGCAAGGTGTCACCATCAAAGATTTACACTTCTTTTCTTAAAAGTTTACAGATACACCTCAGTCCCTACAGCCTGTCTTGACTCAAAACGACCATTATCTATGTGACACTCTTCATCATCTGCACTTCCATAATCTCTTGAATCTTCATCTTCTGAACTTTCATGCAAGTCTTCATCTCTAGAACTACCATATACATCTATCTCATCTGCAGCATCCATATCCTGACAGTCTTCGTCACTTGCCAACCGTAAGGGTCCTGAAGATTTTTTTAACACAAAGAAAAAGGTGATTCATGCCACAATTCAACCAAAATTTCAGTCCAGGACAAGCGGATAAAAATGGATTGTGCAGCCACGAGACAGCACCAAAAAAGAGAGGTAACATGGAGAGACTAAGCACACTAGCAAATCAATGAGCCATGTAAATTGAGCTATACTCAGTGCACCGTATAAACAATATATGAACCGTTTTTTAAAGAGAAGGGAAAGAAGAAAAAGAAAGGGAAATAAAGGAGGAGAGAGGAAGACAAGTGTAACCAACATGGGTCAGGTCGAATAGAGGGCAAGCAGATAAAAATTGATTGTGCAGCCACAAGACAGCACAAAACAAGATAAGTAACATGGAGAGACTAAGCGCACTAGCAAATCAATGAGCCATGTAAATTGAGCTAATCAGTGTGCCGCATAAACAATATACGAAGCATTTTTTTTAAGAGAAGGGAAAGAAGAAAAAGAAAGGAAGAGAGAGGAGGAAGAAAAGTGTTAACACCACAGGTCTGGGTGGAATACTTTGAAAATCTCAAATTTCACTTACTGGCACTTAATGTTCGAAAGTGCTATGTCCAAAAGACTGCTTTGAGTCACAGTTGCATGGCAGCCCCATTTACAAGGCCAAATACGTGTTTCCGCGTTTTTATCATGTTTTCGTCACATGCCACGAAGACATTTTGTCAACTTGCCTACATGTTTTTGAATGCCCATTGGCAAGCCCATTTCTTGCTCATTGATACCTCGCAAGAAACATGAGCCACTATGACCTGTGTAGCCTTGTCATGGTTCACAGCCTAGCCATGGCTTAATGACACTGCCAAGTAGGAGGACATTTCTATCCCTCTTTGACTCGTAGCAATGGCTATTCAACCATCTTATCTCATCTGACATTTTCTGCTCTAAGATGGAAGCAGAAAGGAGAGAGAATCAAAGGTGCCTGTTATGGAAGGGCATGCAAACTTGCATGTCCAACTTCCTAGTTCTGTATCCAACTTGAGTTTTATCCATGCTTCGGTGTCTCTGCTTGCATTCATGTTTGTTTGGGAAATAGGTGCCTCACCTTGAGAAACAGCTGGATGAAAACTCAAAATAGTGCACCTTTTGATCCGTATACACTTATATGATTTTACAATGTCATGTGATTTCATGGAGTTTTGATAATCGGAGAATCGAAGGAATCTTCAGGAAAGCATTAAGAGCATAAGATAGACGTGGTGTGATACATAACAAATCAAGACCCCTAAGCTCTTTGTGGACATGTCTAGGTGCCACCTCCTAAAGTGTGCTCATAGACATCTGCCGCTGTCACCCAAAACACACCAAGCCTACAAAAGCAACATATGTTGAAGGTCTTGGACAATGCAGCTACAATATCAAACTTTGCACAATAATTACTGATCCACGTAAAATTGTCTCAATACATTCAAATGCAGTAGGGTTAAAGAACATACATTAAGAAAACTAGTTTGACACCATGCATACTTTAAGTACCCAACAAAACAAAATACACTTGCAAAAATACTAAACAAGGCAACAGAAAATGGGCAAAAACAAATAAGTTAAACAAGGCACCTTGTGAAAAGTTTTGCCTTCCTCTCCCAAAAGGTTGATGGTTGGGAATTTTGATTATCTTTCCGTTAACTGTGCGCCATCGAAATTGAGGGGTTTGATACTTCAGCCGCACTTTTTCAGCCTTATCCATCATCCCAACTTCCTCATACGTCTGCGAAACTATCATCACAAGTTCATGGTTGAGTCTTAAGTCAAGTTCTTCCATATCCGCAAACACCTGCATCAATCAGACAACCCCAAAGAATAAGCCTATTACCTGTAGTCTACACATTTTATCATTAAAGCTTTTGGCTTGCCAACTACACATGAAATCAAAAATCGGGATGCTTATACATACACACACACATACTCACATATACAGACATGAAGGCAGTTCTATCAGGACCCAGGTGTAGAAGGGGTTTCAAAATTTTCAGAAACCCTAACTGTAATAAGGGTGGCCCGAGAAATGGTCTATCATGAGATGGTTTGCAGTCCTCATAGATGAAGACCACCACACCAAAGAGCAAAGCTAAAGCTGCACTTGAATCAAACAAAGACAAGCTCTCAAAGTTCAAAGGTAAGAAGGAAGGCAGGACATTGAGGTGTCATATCTGCAAAAGCTTGGACACACTGAAGACACATGCACTTCAAAGGATGGCCAAAGAACATGAGAAGACACATGCCAACCTTGTACAAGAAGATGAAGATGAAGATGAAGCAGGAGCATCCACAAGAGCAGAAGACAAAGCATTCACAGTAGTGAAAAATCTCTCTCAAAGAAGACAGCATTCACAGTAGTGGAAAATCTCTGTCAATAAGGAAGATTATGATTAGGTCTTCTGATTTATCCTACGTGTGTGAGTCAAGGGTTCTATGCCCGGGAGTGCCCCAATAACTGAATTAAATAATCCTTGTGTGTGTTTCCACTTTGTAATGCCTTATAAGTTGCTCTGCTATATACAGAACCTTGTTACTGGGCCATAGCAGACCCCGCCATAGTCACCCGCCTGGAGCAAATAGGACTCAGCGGCTTGCCCACACTGCAGCCCTGGGGGCCCGACCTCCTGAATTGCTTATATGAGAGCACGCAAGAGAGAGAAGTTAATTTGAGATTTGTCTTATGTAGAGGAGGGGAGATAATTCAATTTGAGGTGAAAGAATAAAGGACTATGTCCATCAAAGGATCCTACAGCCTCATTTGCCCACTCAACCAAGTCATAAGAGCTACCCCTGATTAGAGCGAGGAGGGGTTGTTTTTGGGTAAACTGATGTAGGCTGTCATAAGTGGTCAAGGTCTTATATCATGCATGACATGACAGAGTTCAAGTGTTGGTGTCATTGTGTCTCTTTTGAGCATATGATACAGTCTATAGTCCAAATCAACACGGCTATTGAAGGTTTCTCAGACAACACCTCCTTCACTCCTGTGTGTGTGGATAGGATGAGTGTGTCAAGTGTCATTAGTTCAAGTGTGTATGATTTATATGGAAGGCCTCAAGTCTACAAAAGCATGTACTTGGCGAAGGTTCAACACATCAATGAAATCATTATTGAGTCGTGCAATCTAGCTCTCACTCTACAAGTTTGTCATCACTCTCTCTCTCTCTCTCTCCCCCCCCATCTAGCCATCACCCCAGTACCATGTAAACCAACAGCATCTTGGATGAAACAGGATTGGGTCTTTTCCTTTATTAGGCGGACACTTTGTATGGACACCATACAACTTAGGACATATATATATACCTACATGAATCCAAGAACATGCCCAAATTCACCTTATAAGAAAGTGCAATTTATAACCTCATGGTAGTCATCCGCAAGACAATAAACCATGGACTCCATGCATAGTATGGACTAGATACTACGACATCCCCACTAACGTCATCAATGCCCAATAGTGGGTGTAGAACTTGGTATCAATATATGCTCCCACACACACACTTTGTATGGACACCATACAACTTAGGACACCTGTAGTCAAGTGCGAGAGAGTGTGACGCACTCCGTATATTGCGTGCACATGTGGCACCTGGCAGCAGCACACGAGTTGGATGGACAACAACATACGGGCACCAGCCAAGCAGTTGATAGGCACCAAGGATTGACACATGGCAATCAGCCTCAACAAGAGCAATTGGCCAAGTGTGGACAACTGTCGTGGGGATTTTCAGTAGGCCGACAACCCACAAGGTTGACCGACTCGGCCTTCTGGGCACTATATAAGCATGCCTTGCATATTCAGTTTCCCGTCTTGTTTCTTCCAAGTGATTGCAGTCCTGGCACCTGCTCCTGAGCATTTCTCTACATTGGGACTGATCAAGGGTGATCTACAGCAGTAATTGGGCTGAGATCAGAGATCTACATTTTCGGTATCATTTAGTACCTGGAGTGTATTGTCGTTTCTCATTTTCTTGTACATAAATATGCACTAGTTTAGGTAGTTGTGTTGTTGTGCATGTGTCTCTCTATTCCGTTGTTTTCTATTCTCTGTTATATTCACTTGCACATTAGACACAAGTCTACCACACCCTGCTATGTACCACTAACAATGCTCTTTTGAGAACAACCTCCTTCAACCTCTAGATAAATGAAAGTTGCTCAATTATAAGCGTGCCATTCATCAGGTGTCACACCAAATCAAAGTGCAGTGCATGGTATAATGCTATAGTGAAATAGTAGAAAACTGCATGGTAAAATGGTGGAATCCACACAACAATTCCTAATATTGTGCGTGGTAGAATGCTATGCTCAATTTGTGAGTGCTTCATGCACTACACAGGTAACCCTCCACCCCCCCCCCTTCCCTTTTTTTTTTTTTGAAAGGTATCTTAAACTGAGAAGTACAAGACATTACTTGCAACGCTTTTGGTCTACAACGGTCAAGATAGTTTGGCATAAGCCAGATTCAAATGCCAAGAGTCCCTAAAACCTGCAGCATATTCATAACAATCAGCATACCTCAAGAAGATCCTCATGCATCTCATAGCGTTCGTACATCCTCATGATTTGCAGGAAAAATTTCATAGGAGTGCAATCTAGATGAGTCGAAAAGACTTTCTTCCAAAGTTCTTGAGCTTCATCGATCCTCCCCTCCTCACCAAATGCCTTTAGCAAGAGCAGATAAGTACCTGTTGTTCTCCCTTGGCCTTTGCCAAGCATCCACTTAGAAACCTGCATGCTACCCAGCAGTATAACATTTCCTCTGTAAATGGACAAATTTAAACAACAAAACAAAACATCATCAAACCACAAACAGCTAAAGATGAGGGAAAGGATCCAAGAGATAACCTGTATAACCCGTGTCCAATCCTTCTGCACTTCAAGGACGTGTAAGGCCTTTTTTACAGTAATGAGTGGAAAATCTAATTCCCATGCAATGAACGCATCAAGAGACCCATAAACCTCTTCTTTCACATTTGAGAGAGATTGAATCTGTTCAACAATCAAAAAATAATAATGCAACTACATTGCTCATGCAAAATGAGGTTGTATAATGCAGCAAACCATTTCTGAAAACTACATAAGTATGATGCCTTACGCATTCAAGAAGCTTTTCCGACTTGCTAATTGTACCTCTCCGTTGCCGGGTTTTCCAAATCCGTGGTTTTCTGGGCCTTTTCCCTCCACCAAAGCATACCTTCAATGCACTATCAAGTGAGCACTCTCTCTCTCTCTCTTCTCTCTCTCTTCTCTCTCTCTCTCTCTCATTTGGTGTTGAAACATGGTTCTACATGATGCTCACATACATTTCTAATAAGGTGGAGTACAACGGATCACACCTAGAAGAGAATACCAAATGGATTGATGTAGTGAAGAAACACAAGGGTGTAGTAAAGTCAAGGTAATGAATGCCACTCTGGAGGAGGAGGCTAAGAGATGTGCTAGGGCCTTACATGTGCGAGTTACTGGATGTGGATGGAATGAGAAAAGCTCCACAAAAGAGGATGCAAAAGATCTTGGCACTAAAATGGGAGTATCTGAGCTCCCCATAGTGGATGCTTGGAGAGTGGGCAAGGATGCTACAAAGGCACGGGCATTGATCTTGAAGTTCCCAGACATGGGATCGAAGAGGGCCTTCTTATCAAAAAGGATGGCTCTCAAGGGAGAGAAGATTTATCTGGATGAGGATCTAACACCAACACAAGTAGCACACAGAAAAGAGCATATGCCTCAGGTATATGAAGCACAGAAGGAAGGGAAGTGGGCAGTGTACACGGACGGTAGGGTGATTATTACAGAGCGCCAATCCACATGACGGTGCGCGGCCCATGGGACCCTAAAGATGACAGTATGGAATTGTAATGGATCTCTACGTCTAGATGCAGGATACTTCGAAGACACATTCAGAAATAGAGACATTGTCTTCTATACGAAGACCCATCAGTGTGCAGGGAGTCGCCTCCCGACAGTGCGCGGATATACATGGGAGTCGGTTTATCGCCCCCACCCACGTACACCAAGTAGTACTAGAGGATCAGGCGAAGTGGCTGTGTTATTTAGAGAGGAGCTTCGGGATATGGTTCATGTAGTACATAGAGACGCAAATGCACGATATATGTGGGTTAGAGTTCGCATAGAGAGGCTACCGGACATATACATTGCCGTATGCTATTTTCCTCCTGCCTGCTCGAGATATGCACAGCAGGGTGAGTCACCTTATTTGCCATTGTATGAGGACATCATACGCTTTGCTAACTTGGGAGACATTCTTTTGGTGGGGGACTTCAATGCTCGTACGGGCAATGAGCAATCAACAATTTATGACACAGAGGAGCCTTTATAGAGAGAGCTTGAAGAGGATGAAGTGGGCATACAAAGAACATCACAGGATATGGGTGAGATCACAGAGTATGGGACACATCTCTTGGCTTTGGGGAGTGCTCATGGGTTGCTTATTTATAATGGTTTGTCACGATGGCCCGGTTCGGGTGCTTTTACATGCTGGAATAACAAGAAGGGCGCTAGTACAGTGGACTACTTGATGGGATCCCCTACTTTGATGCCAGATATCCAGAGTTTCTATATTTCTGACAAGCCGATTGGGATGGCAACAGATCATGCATACTTATGCTTCACAGTGGTATGCAGGAACTAAAGATGGCTATCGCCATCACCTCTCTCTCACCACCCTAGATACCATTTTACATGAGAGACTGCTGGAGTTTATTGCAATGCAGTCTACGATGGCCTTTTCAATCTTGACCCAGATAGCCCTTTTGAGGAGCTTACGAGAGGCTTTACAGAGGTACTACATACCTCGGCAACATATGCTTTCCCATATACTATAGCTGCCTCTAAGCCCTTGAGTAGTACTATTCCACAGAATAGCTGGTATGATGACGAATGCCGAGAGACACGAGCTCAACTACAGAGAGATGTCGCCCTTGGGGCACGTACACACAGACAGGCCAAGACGCTCTTCTGACGCTTTGTGCGAAAGAAGAAGCAGGATTACCTGGCAAAGCTCGAGGCAGAGTTGTACCAATTATTCTTGAGTCAAGATAGTAAGAAGGCTTGGAAAATGTTCCAAGAGAGGCAGCCACCTACCCCAATCACGGCACCTGAGACTTGGCATGAGTATGCGATGTCCCTATATGATGTACCTCGACAGCCTCCCATTCCACGCCCGCCATCACCTCGACCAGATCATTGCGTTTTCTTCACTTTGCGGATGGTGCTAGATGCGATTGATAGACTACACATAGGCATAGTTGTTACGAGGCGTGCCTCTAAGAGTTCGAGGCGTTCGAGGCGTTCGACTGCCTGATCAAGGCGTCCACACAAAATATATATATATATATATATATATATATTTATTTATTTATTTATTATTATTATTATTATTATTTTGCTTGTTTGAGTCTTTAGACAGGGGCTTTAAGGGCCGAAGGCAGCCCCTCTCCACTTTTTTCTTTTTTCCTTTTTTTGTATCACAGATAGTTGTTTATCATCCTAGGGTTTTCATTAATCTTTTGCTTGTGCCTAAGTGAACCCCGAAGTGGATTGTAGTGACTGTGAAGTACCGGTTTTTGGTCCCATATGCCTTCAAGGCATTCCGTGGACGTTAATATGACTTTCTTTCTTTCTTTCTCACACACCCCCTCTCTCTCCCTGCCTTAAGGCTCATACATACACACTCTAGTCTCTCTCTCTCTCTCTCAACTTTCACTATATATATTATATCTATCTATCACTATATATATATATATATATATATATATATATATATATATATATATATATATATATATATATAACAGACGCCTCTAACACGCCTCTAGTGTTTCTAGAAAATACAAGTCTTTCGAGGCGCGTACCATACCCACCTCGTACCGAACGCCTCTGACGCCTCTAACAACCTTGCACATAGGGAGGGCGCAAGCTCATGAAGGTCTAGCAGCTGAACATTTCTCATATGCATGGGATACTCTGGCACCGATCCTTGTACACATGTTTAATAGAGCTACGTGTGAAGGTTTACCAGCTAGTTGGACAGATAACACTATTGTGCTGTTGCTTAAGAGTGGGGATCCCATGATACCCAATAACTATCGTACGATCATGATTGCCATTATTTGGGTAAGATATACGGATCCATCTTGGAGCATGAGATGAGCCAGTGGGCAGAGAGGCGGGGGGGACATAGAGCAACTGGACAGGCTGGTTTTAGGAGGGGATACACCACACTGGATCATATACTCACCCTTAGAGCTCTTATTGAGGAGGGACGAGCACGAGGACGGAGGATATATTGTTGTTTTGTGGACTTCTGCAAAGCATTTGATATCGTACCACGTGCCAGGCTTATGAGGAGACTACAGGATATTGGTGTCCCTGAGGAGATGCAGTGGGGAGTATACACTTTGTATGAGTCAGTGATAGGCAGAGTACGTGCCCCAAGGGGCTTGTCGGATGCAGTGAACAGTACTATTAGGGCTGCCCGCTTTCACCCATGCTCTTTGGGCTATACATTGATGAGGTCTCAGACTATGTGGATAGATTGGGTGGCCCAGGGGCGAGCCTAGCTGGGGTGTTGATACCCATCCTACTATATGCAGATGACATTGTGCTTATCTCAGACACTCCTGAGGGACAACAGAGAAACTTGGATGCATTGCAGTCTTTTTGTGTGGACAAAGATCTCACAGTGAACCTCGGTAAAACCAAGGTTATGACATTTAATACCACACAAGCATGGGTGACTAGAACACAGACGCAGTTTACGTTTAGAGGAGAGCCAGTTGAGTATGTCAAATCCTGTGTGTACCTGGGGGTGACCTTCAAAGGGCCACGGTTTTCTATGAGGGAGGCAGCAGAGGCTAGACTAGCACGAGGATTTGCAGCTTTGGGGGCACTTGAGAGACAGTGCGCAGACATACAGTTTCAAGAGCCACGCACGAAACTATGGCTATTTGACACTCTGGTTACATTGACACTTCTCTATGGAGCGGAGATATGGGGGCCTAGTCTTTTCCATGAGAGGAGGGAGCCATTGGCAGGACATGACGGACCAGAGAGAGACTATTACGATGGATGGCAACATATGGAGAGGCCATTAGTGATGATTGCACGCATGATTCGGAGCAAGTCATCTGTACCACATGAGATCATCAGGGCAGAGATGGGGGCTGCCCCAATGGTTACTAAGGCTTTGTTCCGTGCACTTACTTTTCTCCATAGAATATGGGAGCTCCCTCAGCAGAAATACCCTCGCCTAGCACTCACTTCCTCCAAACAGCTTGCAGATGAGGGAGACACCCAGTGTTGGTATGCCCAGATGCGCACATGGCTGGCCTTGCATGGCATGAGTATTGATGCACTCCCGCCTTTTGCTTACAGCCTGGACTGACCGTTATTAGATCTCAGCCATTCAGAGCTGAATCGGGTGATCAGGATGGACATTGTGAGACTAGATACAGAGAGGACATGGGTCAGGCCCCCACAACCGTTGGGCACGAAAATGGCACACTACCATAGTCATTTTCTACACCTCTCTTCGGACGGGTTTATTATACGTCATGCTTACATGGACACACACCTCTTCGCAGTGCTATTGGACAGATTCGCACCTCTTCACACCAGCTGAGGATAGAGACAGGTCGATATGAGGATATATCACTAGAGGACCGCATATGCCAGCTTTGCCATCAGGAGGTGGAGTCGGAGGAACACTATATATGTCATTGTACTGTCTACTATGAGATCCGAGCGAGGTACCACTGCCTGTTCCGTAAAGGCTTTGGACCTTTGCGTCGGATCATGGACTTTGAGGACCAAAGGTGCTTAGAGCTCTTCATACTTGAGCTTAGACGCCACAGAGAGAGCCGATTGAGGGACAGGAGGGCAGTGGGACCAGAGCCGCCTAGACAGAGAGCCCTCACAAATTTTTTCAGAGCTAGCACTGTAACCCCACCAGCCTCTACTCCCCCATCTACAGGACTACCTGGCACACCACCCTCCAGAGGAGTCACCCTGGACAGAGCCATTGCCATCTGTAGAGCGAGATGCCCACGACCACGAGGATCGCGTCCACGACTCCCTCACCATCGGCAGATTCAAGCCATCATTGCCCGCCAATCGGAGGAGTTTACCACGACGATTCAGCAGTTCAGCTTTCAGCTCTTAGCTCTCTTAGGATGTTACTATTTTCATTCTTTCTTTCATATTCGTTATGATGAGACATCATCATCATCAGTTGTACCTTGTTTCGGTCTCATGGACCATTTCGGCCTTTAGAAGACATTAATATATCTTTCTCTCTTTCTCTCTCTCTCTCTCTCTCTCTCTCTCTCAAGCAGTATACGGACTATTGGGGACTATTTTGAAGGCTTGTTTTGTGAAGAAATATTGAAGGAAAGTATTGAATCATTGTGTTATGATTTCCAGCCATTGGGCATTTGTCTTCTTAATAGATTATATATGGACAGCCATTGGACATTTGCTATTGCCATTGGCCATGAAATTGAGCCATTGGGCTCTTGCTATTGGCCATGGGATATTGTATCTCAGCCATATTGGCTTATGGACAGCTTTATGGACTTATGATTCAGCCATATGGGTTCATGGACAGGTTTATGGGCTTATGATTCAGCCATATGGGTTTATGGACAGCTATGTGGGCTATTGGATAAGCTATGTTGGCCAAAATCCACACGGAATATACATATTCTTGGCATTTTCATGGGGCTTTTTGAGGATAGCCCGTGTATATGAAATATTCATGGTTCTATGAGGATAAATCTAGAGCGTGTGCTCCCCCAAAGCTTGTAAATGATATTTTCCTCCTTGGGTAATAAAATACTCCAAGGGAGAGAGGGGGGGGGGGGGGGGGGTCGGCCCATTCCAGCCTCTATGTGGTGTCAGATGTGCATCTCTCTCTTTTACAATTTTGTGGAATTAAGTGGCATATGTTAAAGGTTGCGGCCAATTTAAGTGTTTAATTGCATTAATGGTCAAGTGTTTTGAAAAAACCCCTCCTACCGCCCAACACAGAGTTACATTGGTGGTTTCCACGCTGACTGTTTGATTGCCTCCTTCCACGATGTTGGCTCATCATGCGCCACATAGTCTACTGAAAAAAGAGAGGCAAATGAGGCACAACGAGTGAGCCTGGTGGACCAACGAGGACCGTCCAAGGGGGTATCGTGGAGAAGTATGCTTGAATCCCACATGGTATGTTGGTACCAGCGGGGTAAAGGGTTCTTGGGTGGCTGTCGAGAGGTGGCGAAGTAAAAAACGACTGACCCTTCATGTGGCACAGTCAGAGATTCTTGTTCAGGTGGTATGGGCAGCGGAAGGCGAAGTAAATCCCGCTCATCAAAGACAATGTCTCGACAAACGAAGACTTTGTTTAATCTCGGATCAAACACTTTGTAAGCCTTTGATTCAAAAGAGTAGCCTACAAAAATAAGCAACTTGCTCCTTCGCTCAAGCTTGCCCCTCGTGTCATTCGGAGTGTGTGTAAACACGACACCCAGAGACACGGAGATGGGAAACAGTCGGTTTTTCCTGTGAGGGACAGTGACCATGGGATAACGGTTCAGAAGTTACACCGCAGTGTTGACCGATTCTGACCAAAGGCGTTCAAGGAGCTCTGCTACAAGGAGCACAGAGTGTGCCGTATCCATAACAGTTCAGTTCTTGCGCTCAACCACTCCATTTTGTGAGGGAGAGTTGGTGGAGGTGAGTTGGCATTGAATGCCCTGTTCTTGCAAGAACTCAATAAATTGATGGGGGATAAACTCACCACCATTGTCACTGCGAGCAATCCCAATCAAGACGCCCATTTGGTTAGTGACTAACCGAATCCATGTGGAAAAGTATCGGAAGGCAACTTATGCATGCTTCAGAAAAGACACCCATATGTACCTCGAATAGTCATCTACAATCAACATGTAGTAGGAAGACCCGTTCAAGGAGGGGGTTGGGAATTGCCCACTCAAGTCGAAGTGAATCAACTTGAGGATACCCTAAGCACGATGAGTAGCATGATGTGGGAACAGTGTACGATGCTGCTTACCCATTTGACATGACTGGCACACACCCTTTGTTAGTTTGAGGCGGGGTCATAGTTGTTTCTCGTACCGGTTTGTACAGTACGATAATACCCTTGGCCGCCTGCACAATTACTAGCATGATGTGGGAACAGTGTACATTTGACATGGCTCACAGACATCCTTTGTTAGTTTGAGACAAGGTCATAGTTGTTTCTCGTACCAGTACGAACTGGTTCGTACTGTACAATAATACCGTTGGCCACCTCCGCAATCACCATTTTTTTTCGTCGTTTCTTGCATCGTTTTTTCACCATTTTGCTGCCCATTTTGTTACCTTTTTATGACCATTTTCTTAGCCTTGTCTTGGGCCAAGTCTTGTTGGGAAACTCACACACTCACACACAGCAATGCGTCCTGCACATTAGGGTTAGATGCACGGAGAAGAAGCTCACACAGAAGAGAGAGAGAAAGAAAGATAAGAAAGAAAGATATATTAAGCGTCTACTAAAGACCCAATGGGCCTATGAGACCAAAGTGGTACAATAATGTCCATGGCATATCTCATCATGGAATGGAAAATAAAACAGAATGAAAACAAAATGTGTGTGTGTGTGTGTGTGTGTGTGTGTGTGAGAGAGAGAGAGGGAGGCCTTGGCCCTAATCATCCGGGAAATCATAGAAACCAAGGACCTCTCCATACGTCTCCATCCATCAGTGCTACCAGCTCGGCTGTGGTGATCCACTGAGGGTCCCCATATCTCCACTCCATACAGCATGGCTGAAGTGACCAAAGTGTCAAAGAGCCAGAGCTTTGTTCGAGGTTCCTGAAACTGAACCTGCGAACACATCCTCTCTAGTCTCCCCAATGCTGCATAAGCTCTGGTCAATCTGGTCTCCGCTGCTCTCCTCAAGGAAAATAGTGGGCCACTAAAAACCACACCAAGGTAAGTATATGCATCTGTATACTCCACTGTCTCCTGACCATATGTAAAGGTGGGCATTGACCTCCTAACCCACTGTGCTGTGGTGTTAAACACCATCACCTTGGTTTTACCAAGGTTAACAGACAATCCACTGTCCTGTGCAAACATGTGCAATGCATCCAAATGACGCTGCATCCCCTCTGGAGAATCTGAGATCAGCACAATATCATCAGCATACAATAACAGCGGAATCCATGTCCCTGCTAGCTGTGCTCCTCTGTCACCCTCCCGCTCTACATAGTCCGAAACCTCATCCACATACATCCCAAATAAGGTGGGGGAAAGGGGGCAGCCCTGTTTCACCCCAATAGTGGAGTGAACCATCTCAGATATACCCTGGGTAGTACGTACCTGCCCCACAACTGTCCTGTATAAAGCCATGATTCCCCGAATCAGCTCTGTGGGCACTCCCATCTCCTGTAGTCTGCGCATAAGTCTGGCTCTCGGTACTGTGTCAAAAGCTTTGCGGAAATCCACAAAGCAACAATAAATCCTCCTGCCATATAATCTGCCCTCCTCAATAATAGCTCTGAGTGTCAAGATATGGTCAAGAGTGGAGAAACTCTCCTGAACCCTGCCTGCCCTAATGCACGTATGCCCTCGCTCTCTGCCCATCTACTCAACTCCTGCTCAAGAATAGATGCATATAATCTAGCCAATGTGTGACCAATCATGATGGTACGATAATTCCCAGGAAGCATGGGATCCCCTGACTTGAAGATAGGCACAATCGTGGACATATTCCAAGTCTTAGGAAAACCCTCACACATGGCTCGGTTAAACATCATAGCAATAAGCTCTGCAAGCATATCTCTGGCATGAATAAAGTGCTCTGCTACCAAACCATCATGATCATATGCTCTCCCAGTCCTCATCCTGTCAATAGCTTTCCTTACCATCTCAGCAGTAAAGAAAGCACATGTCTCTGGGCATGGCTCCGATGGGTCTGGCAGGGGCGGCTGTCCTGGTGCTGTGTACAGGGATGCTGCATACTCACCCCAAATCTCTGTGGAGGTAATGGCTGGTGATGGTGAATGCTCATGGAATAGTCTCCATGCCTCGCCTGAGTCCTGACTCATAAACAACTGGTACAAATCCCTCTCTAACTGAGCAAGATAAGCCCTCTTCTTCCGTCGCACTAGGTGCCGGAAGGTAATCCGTGACTGTCTGTGAGTGGTAACACCCATGAGCACCTCTCTCTGTAATCTGATCCTCATCTCTCTGCACTCCTCATCATACCAACTGTTCTGGGGCATGTTCCCAGATCGTCTCCATGTAGGCTGACTATGGGGATATGCCTCTGATGCTGCAGCATGAAGCGTCTCTATCAATATCTGAGTGAGCTCATCTAATGGCCGTCCCGGCTCCTCGGCACATAGGCGTTTGTATATCTCATCCGTGTATACGGTGTCAGTCTCCCTCGTAAAGGTATAACGAGTGTGTGTGGAGACCTGTCCCAATGGAGCGGTGCTGAACTGAAATGTGAGAGTGAAGCACAAGATAGCATGATCCACTGCTATTCCAACCGGCCTAGTGCCTACCATAAAATCCTGAAAAGTGGGAATGAGACTGGGCTGAGCCATAACATAGTCCACTGTACTAGCACCATGCCGATGTGGAAAGCTAGTGAAACCGCCCGATGTCGGGAATCTCTGTAGGCCATTCAGGATGGCCAATCCATGTGCAGTCCCCATGTCTATCAAATACCGCCCATACACTGTATGTTCCTCATCCTGTGAGAATCTAGATAGGCCCATATCCCTAACATCAAGCTCCCTCAACATCTCCTCTGAGGTATCATAAAATACTGTCTGGTTATGGGCGGTCCTGGCATTGAAGTCCCCCAAGAGAATGATGTCACCATCCCTGGAGAACTCCCAAATGTCATCATCCAAAATAGAAAAGGGAGACTACCCGCTAGGTGATGCATACACTGATGTACTAGGAGCAAAATAGCATATAGCAATGTAGAGATATCTGCCGGTCTCTGCCCTCAGTCTAACCCACATGTACCTAGCCTGCTCATCTCTGCAGACTATATGTATCAGTGGCTGTAGCTCCTCTCTAAACAATACTGCCACTCCTCCTGAGCCCCGTCCTCTATGCTCTGAACGAGTCTCCTGTCTACAAGCTGTCTCCCATCGGTATCCACTAACATGTGGCATGGACTGTCCAGGAGCCTGATGCGTCTCACAGTAGAAGATGATGTCCCTCCCAGTGAAACTATCCTCAAAAGCCCCTACATCAAGGCGTAGAGATCCATTACAATTCCAAGTAGCAACTTTGAGTGTAGTCCCATAGGTCTCGCGCCGTCATGAAGAGCGCCTCTCCATAATCACCACTCTACCATCTCTATAGAAGGCCACTTTCCCTTTCTCTCGGGCTGCCCTTATCTCGAGCATAACTTCTTTCATGTGGGCAAGTTGCGAGAGTGTGAGGTCATCTCCCAGAAATATTCCCGTTTGCTTGAGTGTAGGACGTCTCTTCAAGAAGTCCTTCTTCGCTTCCATGGAGGGGAAACGAATGATAAGTGCTCTCTCCTTAGAAGAAGATTCGCCACTACCTTCCCTCTTCTTTCCCACTCTCCATGCCTTTGTGTGCGTGGCTTCAATGCCCATCATAGAGAAGAGCTCCTTGGTTTCCCCTTCCGCATCATCACGGTCTTTTAGACCGGACACTCGTACATGTAAGGCCCGGGTCTTCCTCCTTTGCTCCTCTTCAAGGGTCATGTTGATGATGGTGGGAGTGGGGATGGAGAGGATCCTTTACCTTTCCCTTTCTTGGCGACCTCGATCCATTTCTCGGCCTCGTCCATCTTCTTTTGTGTCTTTGTGATCACCTCTACCCATGAAGATGTCTTCTCTTTATGTTGCTCCTCCTCCTCTCGAATGATCCTCATTTGTTCCTTGATGGTATTCAGCTCTTCAATCAAGGAGGGCTGAAATTCTCCATCCTCAAGCTTGCTTTTTGAAGTGGCTTCCAACTCCTTTTTGAGGGCTGAGATTTCAGCCGCTTGACTTTTAGCATGCAGTTTGGCCTCCACTAGTTCCTCCTTTAAGGCTGAAATCTCAGCCTCTTGCTTGGAAGATCTCTCTTCGAGCTCTTGGATTTTGTCAAATCCCTTCTCGAGTTTGGAGAGGCGGTTTATGATTGCGGTAACGGAAGAGTCGACCATCTTCTTGTTTTCTTTGATAATTGTGCCGAGCTTGTCCTCCACCTTCACGAGCTCCTCTTTAAACCCGGTCTTGGCCATGACTTTTTGCAGAACTTCCCACAGCCAATGGACTGAAAATTAATCCATGACAGCAACACGAAACAGCAGCAACAGGGAGAGGGGGGGGGGTCAAGTCATGCAAGGGAAAGGAAAAGAGAGGAGATTCAGCAGAGAGAGAGAGTTATGTTGCTGCCTTGGGGGCCTGACGAAGGGTGGGTGGGAAGAGGGAGGCAGAACAGCGAAGAGAGAGGGGGGGGGTGGGCGCAGAGCAGGAAGCGAAGCAGCGAAGAGAGAGAGGGGGGGGTGGGCGCAAGCGGAACAGCGAAGAGAGAGGGGGGGGTGGGCGCAGAGCAGGCAGCGAAGCGGGAGAAGGGGGGGTGGGCGCAGAGCAGGCAGCGAAGCAGCGAAGAGAGAGAGGGGGTGGGCGCAGAGCAGGCAGCGAAGAGAGGGGGGATGAGCGCAGAGCAGGCAGCGAAGAGAGAGAGAGAGAGAGAGAGCTAGACACAAAATGTGTGGTGATCACAAAATGCAAGTCAACACTTGCATGTGAGTCACATCCATACAATATAGAAGTACAAGAGTTATATGGATAGAGTGTCCTTTCACACTTGATATCCAAGGGGAAAAACCACATGGGAAAAAGTGCCCTTGGTTAAGCCCTGTTCACACGTAGCACTACCATAAGTGAGCATATGCCTACAGATCCCCCCTGTAGTGAAAGTGTGAACCTATACAAGGTAGCAGATCACCCTCTGTATGAGAGTAAGCCCAAAGCTTTGCGGAAAGCTTCAAACTTCTCTCGAGGTAAAGCCTTTGTGAACAGATCTGCAACACATTGTCTTGTGTAGGGCAGTAAGATAAACTGATCTCCCCTACATGTAACCTCTCTCTGACATGGTGATAATGAATCTCAATGTGCTTGGTACATGCATGAAATACTGGATTTCATGCCACAACCATAGCACTCTGGCTATCAGTGAGAATGGTGGTGGGTGTCTGTTGACACTCACGAAGATCAATCAATAATCTCCTCAACCATACACAATCCACTGTAGCTGTGAAGACTACCCTGTACTCAGCCTCGCAAGTAGATGTGGCAACAGTGGGTTGCTTTTTGTTCAACCAAGATGTGCATGAACTGCCAAGAAAAAAAACAATTCCCACTGGTGGTATCATAATCACCAGCCCAATCTGAATCACTGTATGCATAAAGCTGCAAGCTGCCCCCCCCCCCCCCCCCCCCCCCCCCCCCCCCCGGGATAGAACAAACCAAGATCCAAGGTACCCTGAAGATAACGAAAAATGCATTTGACTGCTTGCCAATGCTTTGTGCCTGGGCTATGCATGAATTTGCTCAACAAAGACACCCCAAAAGATATGTCAGGCCTCGTGTTACACAAGTAAACAAGGCATCCCACTGCCTGGCTGTAAATGCCAGCCTCAAAAGGCTCTTCAATATCATGCATAGTAAGCTATACACCTAGTTCTACTAGAGTAGAAATTGGCTTTACATTCATCCATGTGAAACCTTTTTGGCAAACTTTCTATGTACTTAGTTTGATGCATAACAATGTCATTATCTCTATGCATAAACTGTATGCCGAGATAGTAGTGTAAAGGCCCCAAATCTGACATATCAAATTCAGCTTTCAAATCAGCCTCGAAATCTGAAATTTGTGCTTTGCTAGTACTATTCACATAACCTTGGCTGGTTATATGAGCATGTATTTTATCATACCAAGCTCTTGGAGCTTGCTTTAGCCTATACAATGCTTTGTGTAACCTGTATACTTTATGTTCCTCACTAGGAACTACAAAACCAATGGGCTGATTTACATATACTTCCTCCTGTAAATCCCCATTTAAGAATGGGGTTTTGATGTTCAATTGATGCACTTTCCATCCTTTATGTGCAGCCAATGCAATCACTAATCTTATTGTAGTCATTCTCGAAGTAGGAGCAAAAGTCTCCTCATAATCTATTCCCTTTTTCTGAGAATAGCCTTTAGCCACAAGTCTTGCTTTGTACCTGTCAATAGTACCATCAGACTTCCTTTTGACTTTATAGAATGGTTTTCGATGCATCTTTTCCAAAATACACCCCACATACATGTCTTGTTGGAGACTCAAGAGGTGGCATATTATCAACCATATGATGCTTCTGCAAAAGCATCAAACTCCAAAAATTTACATGCCCAAAACAAGCATGCCATAGCTCTGCATCATGCATAGCAGGAGTGTGGACAGCCACTGTATTTGCATCATAAGTACGCTTGTCATAGCTGTCCAGCTTATACAACCCTTTGTATCATGTTCTGGAAGTGACTATTTCATAACCCTTTGATGGGTCTTTTACCAAACACTTCCCATCTTCAAATTCAACCTTTAAACCTTGGTCATTTATGGCTGAGACGGACAGCAAATTTTTCTTTATCCCTGGAACATACAACACATTTGTCATACATATATTTGGCACCATTGGCTACAACAAGTATAACATTGCCAATTCCCCTTTACTGGATATGTGGTATGATCTGCACATGATAGAGTGCGGCCATTTGAGGATAAACCAAGTGCTGAAATATATTTTTGCATGAAGTGATGTGGCTCAAAGCACCACTATCAAAATACCATGATACATCCCATCTATCAGATGCAATGCAAGACATATCATTGTCTGAAGCACTTGGTGTGTCACTAGTGCATGTGACCAAAAAAGTGTACTCTTCCTGAATTACATTAGCCGATTGCTATGCTTTGTCATCAGCAAAGTTTGCTACTGCATTGCCTGCATCTTTCTTTTTCTCTTTTGCAATCCGCTTTCTACATTCATTGATGTAGTGGCCAGGCTTATGGCTTGTTTGCATCCCCTTTGCCCTTCTTTTTAGGCTTGTTTGCATCTCCTTTGTCAGACTTTTCACCACCAGAAGAGGGCTATCAATGACCAGCCTTACTAGACTCTTGTCTCCCATGTTTAAAGCTCTTTGCTTTAACCTTATCCTTGGCTGTAAATGCCTTGTTTCCACCACGGTTGCTAGATAGGTTTGCTCTTGTTTGCTTCCCTACAAGAGTAAACCCACCAGCTCTTCAAAAGTGATGGGATCACCACCTCCTCTCATAGAGAGGTCGAGAGAGGTGTAAAAGCCCAAGTAGGAAGGTGGTAAAGAACGATGAGTGTTGGTGACCAGCTGTCTGTCTGGGATAACCTCATCAATGTTGAGCAATTGTTCTTGCAAATCTTTCACTTTGGTGAGATGATCTAACATGGAGTCACCCTTATCAATAGAAAGAAGATCCAATTGCCTCTTCAAGTAAGCAACTCTTGCCTCATTGCGTACCTGATACACTGCTTCCAATGTGTCCCATGCAAGCTTTAATGTCTTGCAAGACCGAATGTGTGGAATAATAGACCTTTTCACTGAAAGGGCTATCAAGGACATGGCCTGTGCATCCCTAGAGTCCCATCTCTTCTACTCTTGTGTGGGAGCAGGTTCTACCTCAGAAGCTCTTTGAGCCAAAGGGATTTGGGGCATCGTGTGTGGTGACAACACACGCCCACTTACCATACATCATGAAACTCCAGAGAGAGTAGTTTGATCCATCCAACTTGTCCTCCTAGGTGAGCACACCAAATACATCTGTAGCATTTTGAGCCATGTCAACAAAATACACCTGTAGGCAAACGAAGCACCAAAGTGCACTGCCAGGCAACCAAATCTCCTGTGTAAATTTTTGCCTGCAACTTGAAGCAAGTAAAAACCTGCACCAAATTGTCCAATTACACACAATATGTGTATACATATGTGACAAATCACCGCTGTAATCCCCAATTACATGCTCCAAACTGAAAAGCCTCAATTTTTATGCACTGCAATTGCTTTAATGTGCAGTCAATTGCTCAATTTGCTCAATATATATATTTTTGTGTTTGAAATAAAAATACCTGCAAAGTGATCCGCTTGAGATGACCCAGGCCGTGGAGTGGGCAACGCCTTGGTCACGCACTGCTGAGAATATTTCTTGGTCACCCTCAAAAGACTGTAGACTGGACGGAAACGCGACGGAGCTGGGATGGCGACGGCGGAAGAACTAGACGAAGCTGGTACGGACGGAGTTGGCACCGTCGACGGAGATAAGCGAATTACTATGGCTGCAGCAACAAAGGGTTGGGCTTTACATCAGATGGATGTAAATAATGCTTTCTTGCATGGTGATTTTCAAGAAGTATACATGATGCAACCAACGGTCGGTTCGGACCGGGTTGGAAACGGTGTTTCCGAGTTTCCGCGAGGTCGGAAACGGCAAGAAACGGAGTTTCTTTTGAATTTATTTTAGACATGTAAAAAACATGCATAGAGACATCCTATTAAATAAACTTATGTCAAGAGATGCAAAAAACATGCATAGAGACCTCAAACAAGACACATCAAAGACTGATAACACTTAACAGAATGTAGATAATGGACATGTATGATGTCGCGGCAAATTCATGTGAACCATAAAAAACTGAAGGCTGAAGGCTGAAGCATACATAGCGAGCTGCAAATTGTGATCATAATACATCATACATATCAGCAATGATCATCAAACTTGGGAGTCAGAGGTGCCCACTGTGGCACTGCCAATTTTCAAAATTAAATGGTTTAAAAACTACAAAATAACCGACATGCTGGCTGCCAAAAAAAAATGTACGGAAACGGCGTTTCTGCCGGTCTCCGTTTCCGGAAACGGCCGAACCGTTTCCAGAGGGCGGAAACGCCGTTTCTGGTTACTATGGCGCCGCCGTCGGGCGGGCGGCGGTGTAGCTCTCCCCACTAGCTCCGCCCCTTTGAGAGGCTGTATCGGGCGGCAGGAGGGCTGACGGGCGACGAACCATTGACGGAGACGCCGTCGGACGGACTGCGTCGACGGAAGATACTGCCGAACGGACTGCAGCAACCAAAATCCGCAGTGGCAACAGAAAAACGCAGGATTTCTAAAGGAGCCAGACGCTAGAAACTGCATGGGCACATGGGGGACAACCCAACTTTAATACCACTTGTTGGGGAACTCACACACTCACACACAGCAATGCTTCGTGCAGATTAGGGTTAGATGCAGGAAGAAGAAGCTCACACAGAAGAGGGAGAGAAATGAAATGAAATGAAATGATATATTAACGTCCTCAAAAGGCCAAAATGACCTATGAGACCAAAAAGGTTACAACAATTGGTGGATCTGATACAATGTCTGTGTAAGAAAAGCTAAAACAACTAAACAACTAACTGAAACTGAAACAACAACTATGAGGAAAAGTAAGGTACTAGGAGCTCCTAATGGATAGCATCTGGGAAGAAAAACTCCAGCAACAAAGGTAAGCATCATATACATCACTATCCAAAGATGTCTCTCATCGGTCGATGGCGGATATCCTCAATGTCCTCCATGGTGAGTACTCTGACTGGACGTCTCCCATGCCGTGCTAGTATGGTCCTAATCCTCTGTTGTAGCCTCCGCCGGTGTCGAGATGGGCCTCTCATCTTGGGGTGCCTGGACTGCCCCAGCTCTATAGCCCGATCAATCAGTGTACCTCTGGTGCGGCTATACTCTAGGGCTAGCTGCAATGCCTGCTGGCCTGACTACTCAATCTCTGGTCGAAAGAAGTCTGTAATCTGCCTCTGTAGGTGTCTCTCCCTCTCAAGAGACCCTCTCTATGTCTACGTAGCTCCAGCAAGTATAATCCGAGGCATCTCTGATCCTGGTATCTCATGACTCTGGAAAGTGGTCCGAAACCCTCTCTGAACAGGCAGTGAAAACGACCTCGTATCTCATAATATACTGGACAGTGACATATGTAATGTAACTCTGTCTCTGGCTCCATCTGGCACAACTGACACAAAATGTGTGGTGATCATAAAATGCAAGTCAGCACTTGCATGTGAGTCACATCCATATAATATAGAAGTACAAAAGTTATATAGATAGAGTGTCCTTTCACACTTGATATCCAAGGGAAAAAACCACATGGGAAAAAGTGCCCTTGGTTAAGCCCTGTTCATGTTGGAATGCGAGCATGAAACACTGGGTTCCTCGCAACAGCTAATGCACTCTGGCTATCAGTGAAAATCGTAGTGCTAGACGACTGTCCAACACCCAAATCAGTCATAAGACGTCTGAGCCACACACACTCAATTGTAGCTGTAAAAGCTCCCCTGTACTCAGCTTCACAGCTGGAAGTGGCCACTGTAGGCTGCTTCTTGTTGAGCCATGATATACATGAATCACCAGGGCGAAAGCAAAACCCACTAGTGGACACTCGTATGTCATAACATCCAGACCAATCTGAATCACTAAAAGCATGCAGCTGTGACTCACCCCCCTGTGGATAAAACAATCCAAAATACTAAGTGCCCTGCAAATAGCGGAAAACCCACTTGACAGCCTACCAATGCTTCGTACCTCGGCTATGCATAAATCTGCTCAACTGTGAGACCGCATACTGTATATCTGGCCTCATATTATACATAAAGAAGGGATCCAACAGCTTGCTGATACAAACTAGCATCAAAAGAGTCTCCTGCATCTTGAAGACTAAGTCGAGTACCATGAATCTTCTCATACCATGTTCTAAGAGCCTACTTAAGGCCATAAAGAGCCTTTTTCAACCTACATACTTTAGACTCTTCTCCTTTCACATCAAAACCAGGAGGTTGCAATACATACACCTCCTCATGTAAATCACCATTCAAGAATGCAGTCTTAATGTCCAACTGATGTACATTCCACCCATGATGTGCTGCCAAAGCAATGAGACACCTAATGGTAGTCATACGAGATGTGGGTGCAAAGGTCTCATCATAATCAATGCCCTTTTGCTGGGCATACCCCTTTGCAACAAATCTGGCCTTGTAGCGATCAATGCTACCACCTGCTTTGCGTTTTAACTTGTAAACCCACTTAGCACCAATGGCCTTCTTGCCATGAGGCAGATCTGTCAAATACCAAGTTATACTCATCCTACATAGCATGCATCCAATGATCATCATCCTGTGCTTCCTCAAAGGAAACAGATTCCTCCTCATTACATAAAGTAGAAATGAGAACATGATCCACATGAGAATAATCTGCATGATGAGAACCTGCACGAGTTCTGCTAGGTAAAAGAGCTACCAACTTGCTATCCCTTAATGTCTGCAAAAGCCATTTTGGCATACGCCTAGATTCTTCTATGGCTACTCTCTCCTCATCCACTACATTCTCAATAATTGCCTCATTAAAAGGTTGATTTGCAGGCTGAATTTCAGCACTTGGTAGAGCATTCAATTGCTCTAGATATAGCTGCCCTCCATTAAACAAAGGTAGAAGCGAATCAAACATGTCATGTGAGCATACATTCTACTATTTTTTGCATGAAAGCATGGGCTAAACAGAGTTTTCGACAAAAACATCTCTACTTACCAAAATCCGCTTTGAGGTCGGATGGTAGAGTCTATATCCCTTGCTTTCTGAACTGGATCCCACACATATGCATCTAGCTACCTTATCATCAAGCTTACTGCGTTATTGCTCAGGCACAAGAGCATAAGCAAGACAACCAAAAACACGTAAATGAGCCACAGAAGGCTTCCTGCCATGCCAAGCTTCATAAGGAGTTTCAGACTGCGAGGCCTTGGTAGGGCATTTATTCAACACATAGTTGCCTTTAACCAAAAACCATGAGGTGGACTTTCACCATACATCATGCGATCTCCATAAGAGACCTGTTCTTCCTCTCAGCCACACCATTTTGTTGAGGTGTGTATGGCATTGTACATTGATGCCTTATGCCTTTTCCAGCCATATAAGCATGAAATTCCTTGGACATATACCCCCCCCCCCTCTCGATCTGAACGAAGGGTGCCAACTTTACATTCACATGCATTTTCAGCCATGGATACGAAGTGCCTAAAGCACATAAAAACCTCTGACTTCTGCTTTAATGGATACACCCAACTGTATCTGGAGTAATCATCAATAAAAGTAACGAAGTAGTGATATCCCCTAATGAATGATGTCTTCATAGGACCACATTCATCACTATGTATAAGCTGTAATTTTGGATGTATTTGAGAAGTTGCAGCATGATGCTTGCTCAGTCTCTACGACTCGTGCTATGAGTGATGTAGAATTATGGCATGCACGATTTGGCCATCTGAATTATGGCAGTTTGTTACACCTTCAAAGGCATGATATGGCGTCTGAGTTGCCAACTCTTGAGACCCCTACTAGACATGTATGTGAGGGGTGTATTCTTGGTAAAATGCATCGGGCATCATTTCCAAAGGATGGATCTGTGAGAGCTGTTAAGTCTTGTATAGGCCATGAAACAAGGTACCGAGGGAATGATAGAATAACCATCATTTCTATCTTGAACTGTACACCTGTCATCCACAAATTTCACCGTCAAGGCTAACAAGGCTAAGGTTGAAACTGACAGCAAGTTCTTCTTAATGCCTGGCACATATAAAACTTTCGAAAGAGTAAATGCGTCCCCATTTGCAGCAGTGAGCACAACTCTACCAACTCCTTTGACAGGATATGAGGAACCATTTGCACATGTGACGGTTCCTGCACTTGGGACAGATTCCAGAGATGAGAACAAATCTTTTTGTGAAGTAATGTGCTTACTAGCACCACTGTCAAAGTACTAAGCATCCAATTCTGCCACTGACATCCATACATCATGAACAGAAGGGTCATAACTACAATGTACAGTCCATGCCCAATCATCTTAAGCAAAACTTGCATATTCCTTCTTCTTTGCACTTGGTGCAGATGCATCAGCCACAACCATGCCCAATTCTTTCTTTTTCTCCTTCTCTAGCCTTTTCTTGCACTCGTGTATGTAGTGCCCTAGTTTCCTGCAATAGTGACACTTGCCCTTCTTTTTAGGCTTATCACCTTCTTTCTCTGCATCCTTACCTGAGGATTCTTATTTTGGCTTATAGCCACCATGCGAAGAAGCTTTACCTTTGCCTTTCTGATTGGCAATGAAAGCTTGGTCACCAACTCGCATATTAAATCTGTTTTGCCTAGACTGCTCTTCTTGCAAGAGTACTGAAACCAGCTCATCAAATGTAAGGGCATTTGGATTTCCCTTCATCATGAGTCTAAGGGTGGAGAAAAAACTCTGATAAGAATCCGGCAATGCATTGAGAACTGTGGGCACCAATGTACTATCAAGATATATCTCATCCACACTAGCAAGCTGCTCCTTAAAATCTTTGATCTTCGTCAAGAAGCTCTCCATTGAGTCTCCCTCATTCATGTGCTCAGACTCCAACTGTTTGCACAGATATGCAACACGTGCTTCATTGCGCACCTGGTATAATGCAGCAAGTGCATCCCATGCCTGTTTTGAAGTCTTACATGACCGAATATGAGGAATAATGCTTCGCTTCACAGAAAGTGCAAGCAATGCATGTGCCTGTGCATCTCTTCCATCCCATCTCATTTGAGCAGCAGTGGTAGGTACTGGTGGTGCATGTGGAGGAGCCACATCTGTATCAGATTCTACTTCAGATGTACCTGCAGCACGTGGTTGCACTGGTAGTTGTGAAACAGGACGAGTTTCACTACCACTAACCACATTCCAAAGGCCTTTAGCAACCAATACATGCCTCATCATATAGGACCACAATGGGTAGTTAGTCCCATCAAGTTTGTCCTCAGCACACAACATGTTGAATACATCACTACTGCCAGCCATGACTTTCTACCAAATGCAAAATCTTTCAACACACTGCAAGTACTCAGTATTCACTGAATGCAACCTAGGATGGCTGCCAACTGACTGAATCACCTGCAAAGTGTATGAAAATTAACACAGAGTAGAGAATAGAGTGTTCCTAGCGAAAGTATGATGGTCGATGTTGTTAAAGACGTTGTAGATGCTGCTGCACACCAAATCTTTGCTGCTACACAGCCCAAACACCCAAAATCGAGCAGAACCAATCCAAAATGACGCCTCTCCAGAACGTCTGCAGAAACCTTGCGGTGCCCAAAACGCGCCCGAATTGCGCCGCGGATCCTAAAATCTTTGTATTCTTCGTATACATCACACTACAATATATACCTTCTTCTCCTAAGAGGGTATCTCAATCGGAAACAAAAAAAAATAGGGTCGTGAGGAGGAAGGCAGACTACTAGATCAAGTGTCAAGAAAGCTAGCTTTGATACCAATTGTTGAAATTAGAGTTAGGGTTGCAAAAATGCACACACACACAAGATAGAGAAGCTTGAGAGCACACAAACTCACTAGATTAGAATAAACAAATGTGTGCCAGATACAAAAGATAAGTACACACCCCAAAATGAGTAGATAAGAGAGTGTACATACACACGGGAGAAAAAACCTCCAAGCGAGGAAAAAAGTGTCCCGGCGGTCATAAGTGTGTTCACACACATCACTACCATATAATGCTATAGTTCACACGTAGCACTTCCATAAGTGAGCATATGCCTACAAGTCGTTGGCTATAGCCTATAGCCTATGCCATATGGCCTCTCTTGAGCACCTCCTATAAAATGTCCACTCCCCAAGCTTCCCTCACATCATACATTCAATGGTGACTCTCCATGCTACATCGCTTAAGCTTTGAGCTTTGATCCATAAAGCGGGAGATGTACTAGATCCTGGGAACTACAGGACCATCATTATTGGCCATATATTGGCCAAACTATACAGGGCAGTTTTGGAGGCAAAGCTGAGCACTCATGCAGAGGATGGGGGATTGAGAGCAGCAGGCCAGGCAGGCTTCCGACGAGCCTTCTCGACCATTGACCACATTTTTACATTGAAGTGCCTGATTGATCAGGCCAAGACACGGAGACAACGGCTCTATTGTTGTTTTGTGGATTTCCACAAGGCATTTGATACTGTGCCCAGAGAGCGCCTCTTTCGGCGACTACAGACACTAGGCATACCCTCAGACATGATGTGGGGCATATACAGGCTATATGAGCAGGTCTTTAGGAGAGTCTGATGCCCAAGAGGCTTGTCCGACACAGTTGCTAGCACCATTGGTGTGAAGCAGGGGTGCCCGCTCTCCCCCAAGCTCTTTGGGCTCTATATTGATGAGGTGGTCGACTACATCACACAGGGAGGAGGCTCTGGGGTTTAGCTATCAGGTATTACTGTCCATGTTATGCTTTATGCTGATGACATCGTCTTGGTATCCGACACGCAGGTTGGGCTTCAAAGACACCTTGTGGCTCTTGATGACTTCTGCGCACAGCAAGGTCTCACACTGAACCTTGGGAAAACCAAGGTTATGATCTTCCACACCTCACCCGCAGTCAGGAGCCACACTACTCTCACATTAGCAGGGTCGAGGTGGTGAGCTCTTATGTTTACCTTGGCATCACATTTACTAGCTCAGCTGGACGCTTCTCCATGGCTCAAGCAGTCCGAGACAGAGTGACCCGGGGGTATGCAGCTCTTGCTAGCCTTGAGCATCAGTGTCATCAGGCACATTTTCAGGAACCCCGCACGAAGGGGTGGCTCTTTGATACATTAGTGACACCAGCCTTGATGTATGCAGCAGCGGTTTGGGCACCAGGGCTTGCAGCCTCCACATGGGTACAGCTGGAGAGACCACAGATCTTGATGCTCTCGAGGATGATACGCAGCAAACCATCCGTCCCGCATGACATTGTTCGAGCTGAGTTTGCTGCACCAGCTATGGCAGTGGAGGCATTGTTCCAGACGATCTCCTTTATATACAGGATGAGGGAGATGCCCACGGAGAGATTATCTCGCTGAGCTTTTGAGGCATCCAGACAGTTGGCCGAGGCTGGACACACTGGATCTTGGTATGCACAGATGCTACAGTGGTTCTCACATCATGGGATAGACATTGAGCGGTTGCCACCTTTTCAGTATGATCAGTCTGCTCCACGGGGTTACCTCTCTCTCAATGAGAGGAACAGAGTGATAAGACAGGACATATGGCAGCGCTACATACAGGAGACATGGACAGCACCAGAGAGCCCACTACCACCAAAGATGCTGTATTACAGAGACCACTTTATGAGCATCTCAGGGGATGGGTTTATACAGCGACCGCGGTATATGGATGTATACATGCCACACAGCTCTCGCGTTGCTATTGGACAGCTACGAGTCTCATCACATCAGCTAGAGATAGAGGCTAGGAGAGCGGCACGGATTCCCAGAGCCGAGCGGATATGCAGATTGTGCCGTGAGGAGGTGGAGACTGAGGATCACTTTGTATGTAGATGTAGAGCCCACCAGGGGGTCAGAGATAGAAATGCAGGATTGTTTGAGGAGCACTCTTCACTACATTAGTTGATGGAGGCCTCGGACCAGCGACAGCTTGGCAGACTACTACTAGAGCTTCATAGTTCTCGAGAGAGACTCCTCCAGACACCCACTCCCACTAGGGGTGGGAGACAGTCCCAGCTCACAGATTTCTTCCAGAGAGCTATGCCAGTGCCAACTGATGTACCATGTGGGGTGACCGCACAGAGAGCAGAGGAATTGAGAGCCAGGAGGAGACCTAGACAGACTGGACATAGAGCACCCCGACTCCGTCACCGAGAGATAGCAGCTATCCGGATGAGACACCAGATGGAGACACATTAGGCTAGCTCGCTTTCATTCGGACCCAAGGTACATGTTCACGCCACTCATAGCCTCAGCATCGGCGATGTATGATATCTTATATCCCTCTTATGGCACTGGATGGAGTTAGACATAGATCTGCATAGCATGCTTGTACTACCCCTTCAGCACATAGAGATGCATCTTGCCTTAGCACTCCATCCACATCCCCACCCCCCTTTATATTGTTTGTATATGGGCTCCACCGATCCATGATGATTCATAGTTGTATCCAGACACATGCACACTTTTTCTTTTCTTTCTTTTCCTTTTCTTCCGCTGACCGAAAGAACACAGTTGTATTATTTTTTGTCTCATAGGCCGACTTTGGCCTAGACGTTAATATATGCACACTTTTTCCTTTCTTTCTTTTCCTTTTCTTCCGCTGACCGAAAGAACACAGTTGTATTATTTTTTGTCTCATAGGCCGACTTTGGCCTAGACGTTAATATATCTTTCTTTCTTCTTTCTTTCTCTCTCTCTCGTCTCAACTATCAAGCCCCCCCTCTCTCTCTCTCTCTCTCTCTCTCTCTCTCTCTCTCTGCCCGCCTCCCCCTCTTGTCCCTTACCCGCCGCCTGTTCGCATCTCTCTGTACCTTCCGCCTCCCTCTCTCCGCCTCCCCCCCTTTTTCCCCTTTTCGCCTCTGCCCGCCTCCCCCTCTTGTCCCTTACCCGCCGCCTGTTCGCATCTCTCTGTACCTTCCGCCTGCATCTCTCTGTACCTTCCGCCTCCCTCTCTCCGCCTCCCCCCCTTTTTCCCCTTTTCGCCTCTGCCCACCTCCCCCTCTTGTCCCTTACCCGCCGCCTGTTCGCATCTCTCTGTACCTTCCGCATGCATCTCTCTGTACCTTCCGCCTCCCCCCCTTTTTCCCCTTTTCGCCTCTGCCCGCCTCCCCCTCTTGTCCCTTACCCGCCGCCTGTTCGCATCTCTCTGTACCTTCCGCCTCCCTCTCTCCGCCTCCCCCCCTTTTTCCCCTTTTCGCCTCTGCCCGCCTCCCCCTCTTGTCCCTTACCCGCCGCCTGTTCGCATCTCTCTGTACCTTCCGCCTGCATCTCTCTGTACCTTCCGCCTCCCCCCCTTTTTCCCCTTTTCGCCTCTGCCCGCCTCCCCCTCTTGTCCCTTACCCGCCGCCTGTTTGCATCTCTCTGTACCTTCCTCAGGCCCCAAGGCAGCAACATAACTCTCGGCTTGAACCCCTCTCTCTCCCTGCTGCTGCTATCGTTTCGCGCTTGTGTCATGGATTAATTTCGAATCCATTGGCTGTGAGAAGTTTTGCAAAAAGTCATGGCCAAGACCGGGTTTAAAGAGGAGCTCGTGAAAGTGGAGGACAAGCTCGGCACAACTATCAAAGAAAACAAGAAGATGGTCGACTCTTCCATTACCGCAATCATAACCCGCCTCTCCAAAATCGAGAAGGGATTTGACAAAATCCAAGAGCTCGAGTTGAGAACATCCAAGCAAGAGGCTGAGATTTCAGCCTTAAAGGAGGAACTAGTGGAGGCCAAACTGCATGCTAAAAGTCAAGCGGCTGAAATCTCAGCCCTCAAAAAGGAGTTGGAAGCCACTTCAAAAAGCAAGCTTGAGGATGGAGAATTTCAGCCCTCCTTTATTGAAGAGCTGAATACCATCAAGGAACAAATGAAGATCATTCGAGAGGAGGAGGAGCAACATAAACAGAAGACATCTTCATGGGTGGAGGTGATCACAAAGACACAAAAGAAGATGGACGAGGCCGAGAAATGGATCGAGGTCGCCAAGAAAGGAAAAGGTAAAGAATCGCCACCCACTCCCACCATCATCAACATGACCCTTGAAGAGCAGCAAAGGAGGAAGACCCGGGCCTTACATGTACGAGTGTCCGGTCTAAAAGACCGTGATGATGCGGAAGGGGAAACCAAGGAGCTCTTCTCTATGATGGGCATTGAAGCCACGCACACAAAGGCATGGAGAGTGGGAAAGAAGAGAGAAGGTAGTGGCGAATCTTCTTCTAAGGAGAGAGCACTTATCATTCGTTTCCCCTCCATGGAAGCGAAGAAGGACTTCTTGAAGAGACGTCCTACACTCAAGCAAACGGGAATATTTCTTGGAGATGACCTCACACTCTCGCAACTTGCCCACATGAAAGAAGTTATGCCCGAGATAAGGGCAGCCCGAGAGAAAGGGAAAGTGGCCTTCTATAGAGATGGTAGAGTGGTGATTATGGAGAGGCGCTCTTCATGACGGTGCGAGACCTATGGGACTACACTCAAAGTTGCTACTTGGAATTGTAATGGATCTCTACGCCTTGATGTAGGGGCTTTTGAGGATAGTTTCACTGGGAGGGACATCATCTTCTACTGTGAGACGCATCAGGCTCCTGGACAGTCCATGCCACATGTTAGTGGATACCGATGGGAGACAGCTTGTAGACAGGAGACTCGTTCAGAGCATAGAGGACGGGGCTCAGGAGGAGTGGCAGTATTGTTTAGAGAGGAGCTACAGCCACTGATACATATAGTCCGCAGAGATGAGCAGGCTAGGTACATGTGGGTTAGACTGAGGGCAGAGACCGGCAGATATCTCTACATTGCTATATGCTATTTTGCTCCTAGTACATCAGTGTATGCATCACCTAGCGGGCAGTCTCCCTTTTCTATTTTGGATGATGACATTTGGGAGTTCTCCAGGGATGGTGACATCATTCTCTTGGGGGACTTCAATGCTAGGACCGCCCATAACCAGACAGTATTTTATGATACCTCAGAGGAGATGTTGAGGGAGCTTGATGTTAGGGATATGGGCCTATCTAGACTCTCACAGGATGAGGAACATACAGTGTATGGGCGGTATTTGATAGACATGGGGACTGCACATGGATTGGCCATCCTGAATGGCCTACAGAGATTCCCGACATCGGGCGGTTTCACTAGCTTTCCACATCGGCATGGTGCTAGTACAGTGGACTATGTTATGGCTCAGCCCAGTCTCATTCCCTCTTTTCAGGATTTTATGGTAGGCACTAGGCCGGTTGGAATAGCAGTGGATCATGCTATCTTGTCCTTCACTCTCACATTTCAGTTCAGCACCGCTACATTGGGACAGGTCTCCACACACACTCGTTATACCTTTACGAGGGAGACGGACACCGTATACACGGATGAGATATACAGACGCCTATGTGCCGAGGAGCCGGGACGGCCATTAGATGAGCTCACTCAGATATTGATAGAGACGCTTCATGCTGCAGCATCAGAGGCATATCCCCATAGTCAGCCTACACAGAGACGATCTAGGAACATGCCCCAGAACAGTTGGTATGATGAGGAGTGCAGAGAGATGAGGATCAGATTACAGAGAGAGGTGCTCATGGGTGTTACCACTCACAGATAGTCACGGATTACCTTCCGGCACCTAGTGCGACGGAAGAAGAGAGCTTATCTTGCTCTGTTAGAGAGGGATTTGTACCAGTTATTTATGAGTCAGGACTCAGGCGAGGCATGGAGACTATTCCATGAGCATTCACCATCACCAGCCATTACCTCCACAGAGATTTGGAGTGAGTATGCAGCATCCCTGTACACAGCACCAGGACAGCCGCCCCTGCCAGACCCATCGGAGCCATGCCCAGAGACGTGTGCTTTCTTTACTGCTGAGATGGTAAGGAAAGCTATTGACAGGATGAGGACTGGGAGAGCATATGATCATGATGGTTTGGTAGCAGAGCACTTTATTCATGCCAGAGATATGCTTGCAGAGCTTATTGCTATGATGTTTAACCGAGCCATGTGTGAGGGTTTTCCTGAGACTTGGAATATGTCCACGATTGTGCCTATCTTCAAATCAGGGGATCCCATGCTTCCTGGGAATTACCGTACCATCATGATTGGTCACACATTGGCTAGATTATATGCATCTGTTCTTGAGCAGGAGTTGAGTAGATGGGCAGAGAGAGAGGGCATACGTGCATCAGGGCAGGCAGGGTTCAGGAGAGGTTTCTCCACTCTTGACCATATCTTGACACTCAGAGCTATTATTGAGGAGGGCAGATTATATGGCAGGAGGATTTATTGTTGCTTTGTGGATTTCCGCAAAGCTTTTGACACAGTACCGAGAGCCAGGCTGATGCGCAGACTACAGGAGATGGGAGTGCCCACAGAGCTGATTTGGGGAATCATGGCTTTATACAGGACAGTTGTGGGGCAGGTACGTACTACCCAGGGTATATCTGAGATGGTTCACTCCACTATTGGGGTGAAACAGGGCTGCCCCCTTTCCCCCACCTTATTTGGGATGTATGTGGATGAGGTTTCGGACTATGTAGAGCGGGAGGGTGACAGAGGAGCACAGCTAGCAGGGACATGGATTCCGCTGTTATTGTATGCTAATGATATTGTGCTGATCTCAGATTCTCCAGAGGGGATGCAGCGTCATTTGGATGCATTGCACATGTTTGCAGAGGACAGTGGATTGTCTGTTAACCTTGGTAAAACCAAGGTGATGGTGTTTAACACCACAGCACAATGGGTCAGGAGGTCAATGCCCACCTTTACATATGGTCAGGAGACAGTGGAGTATGCAGATGCATATACTTACCTTGCCCTCAGTGTAGAGGCACTCACTCGATCAGTCTCCTTTATACATAGCACTTGGGCTCTCCCTAGAGACAGATATGCTCGCTTAGCCCTGGAGTCTTCACGACAGTTGGCATCACAGGGAGACGGATCATGTTGGTATGCACAGATGACAGATTGGTTCCAACTGCATGGCTTTAGTATGGACAGGCTACCTCCATTTCAGTACTCCCTGGATGCACCCTCCCTCTCTCTCACACGGGCAGAGATTACCACGCTTATCAGACAGGACTTGACTCAGCTGGACACTAGGAGGACATGGATACAGCCGACACACGAGCTTGGTACGAAGATGGCTTTCTATAGAGATCATCTTCTCCAGCTCACGGAGGATGGGTTTGTGATTAGACCCAGCTACATGGATACTCATCTTTCTCATGGGGTACAGTGTGCTATTGGTCAGATGCGCACATCCTCACACCAGCTAGAGATTGAGACTGGCAGATTCAGAGGAGTACCAGCTGAGGCCAGGATTTGTCAGCTGTGCCAGATGGAGCCAGAGACAGAGTTACATTACATATGTCACTGTCCAGTATATTATGAGATACGAGGCCGTTTCCACTGCCTGTTCAGAGAGGGCTTTGGACCACTTTCTAGAGTCATGAGATACCAGGATCAGAGATGCCTTGGATTGTACTTGCTGGAGCTGCGTAGACATAGAGAGGGTCTCCTGAGAGGGAGGGGATCAGAGAGGGAGAGACACCTACAGAGGCAGATTACAGACTTCTTTCAACCAGAGATTGAGCAGTCAGGTCAGCAGGCATTGCAGCTAGCCCCAGAGTACAGCCGCACCAGAGGTACACTGATTGATCGGGCTATAGAGCTGGGGCGGTCCAGGCGCCCCAAGATGAGAGGCCCATCTCGACACCGGCGGAGACTACAACAGAGGATCAAGACCATACTAGCACGGCATGGGAGACGTCCAGCCAGAGTACTCACCATGGAGGATATTGAGGAGATCCGCCAGCGTCCGATGCGGCACATATTATGAGATGGAGGCACCTCCATAGTGTACCCCTCCGTCCCACATGATATTGTATCCCCTCACTATATTCCACTCACCTCCATAGCGTACCCCCCCCCCCCTCACTATATTCACACCCTATAAGGGTTTCTGTTTACCTTCCATTTCCAGTTTCATTTTCTAGGTGCCTGTAGTATCATCTTTATTTTTCATTTTCTGGGTTTTTTTTTATCCAGACATTGTATCAGATCCACCATGATGTAACTTTTGGTCTCATAGGTCATTATGGCCTTTTGAAGACGTTAATATAACATTTCATTTCATTTCATTTCTCTCTCTCTCACAGGCATGGGTGACGAGATCAGAGCCTCAGTTCACTTTCCGAGGGGAGCAGGTTGAGTACGTCAGGTCATATGTCTACTTGGGAGTTACTTTCACGAGACCGCGTTTCTCCCTGAAGGAGGCAGCAGCAGCTAGATTAGCTGGAGGACATGCAACCTTGGGGACACTTGAGAGGCAGTGTGCACACATACAGTTTCAGGAGCCACACAACAAATTGTGGCTATTTGATCGCTTGTCACACCGACCCTCCTGTACGGAGCTCCAATTTGGGAGCCCACCATACATCACACATCTCAGAGAGGGACGGATGAAGGATGGAGGTAAATGGAGAGACCACTGATTATGATGATTGCCCGCATGATTCGGAGCAAATCATCAGTACCACATGAGATTGTTCGGGCTGAGCTGGGTGCCGCACCAGTAGTGACCGAGGCCCTATTCCAGGCAATTACCTTTTTACAACGGCTATGGGAGCTCCCTCAACAGAGGTACTCCCAATTGACATTGACCTCATCCATACAGTTGGCAGAGGATGGAGATACTCATTGCTAGTACGCTCATATGAGATCATGGTTTGACCTACATGGTTTGCGGATAGAGGCACTACCACCCTTTCAGTACAGTCTGGATTGTCCATTTTTGGATCTCACCCGCTCAGAGCAAAACCAAGTGATCAGGATGGATATCATCAGAGTGGACACAGAGAGGACATGGACTAGCCCCCTTGAGCCCTTAGGCACGAAAATCGTTCATTACAAGAGCCATTTTCTACACCTCTCACCAGATGATTTTATCACTTGCCCGGCGTAGATGGATGTACACCTATCACATGAGATACGTCGTGCCATTGGACAGATCGGGACCTCATCACACCAGCTGCTGCGGATTGAGACGGGGTGATATGTGCATAAGATCTTGGATGACCGCATTTGTCAGCTATGCTACCAGGAGAGGCAAAGACAGAGGAGCACTACATTTGCCGATGTACAATCTATTATGAGATCCGAGGGAGATATCACTGCCTCTTCAGAGAGGATTTTGGGCCGTTACGCGGGGTCATGGAGTTTGAGGATCAGAGATGCCTGGGATTGTTCCTACTTGAGCTCAGGAGACACAGAGAGACCCTCTTGGCAGACAGGAGACCGAGCCATGATGTAACTACTACACAGAGGACCCTGACAGGTTTCTTCGACACCAGCACCAGCAACCCAGCCCACACACCTCCTGATACCTTCTCCATTGGGCCATCAAGGCACCGACCACGCTCCCGGGGCGTCACCACTGATAGAGCAGTCATCTTATGTCGTGCTCGTCGGCCACACCCACCAGAATCCCGACCACGGCATCCTCACCATCGCCAAATCAGAGCCATTATTGCTCGACATCAGAGGTGCCTACCTCGCTTCTACGACCTCTCCATTCTAGACAGCCCCATGGCGGAGATAGTTGATCTAAGGAGAGGGCAACACTTCAACTGATCAGCATACATGGATCTACCTGATATACATTTTCCAGTATTTTCTACTAAGTATCATCTCGAAGTCTTACAATTCTATTTTTATAACTGTAAGACAATCAGTTTATTGTACTTTTTAGTCTTATTGATGAGACACCAACTTCAGATGTACTCTCAGTTTTGGTCTCATAGACCATTATGGCCTCTTAGAGACATCAATATATCATTTTATTTCTCAACTCCCAAGCCACTTTCTCCCTCCTCTCTCAAGCCTCTAGGCTCTCTCTCTCTCAAGAGTCAAGCCTCTCACTCTCTCATTTTCTCACGCCTCTCTCTCTCTCTCTCTCTCTCTCTCTCTCTCTCAAGCCTATCCATCTCTTCTAACTTCTAAGTTCTTGTCTCTCTATTACAATGACAAGGGAGAAGAATGAAGCCTTCAATGTGCATGCTATCCATGTAGAGAAAGCCGATGGAAAGTCCAAGTCATATAGGTGGACTTGTAAGTATTGTGGAAAACAATACACAAGTGGAGTTACTAGGCTTCTCCAACATCTCGGAAAGGTAGGGGGGGCAAGTTGCGCCATGCAAGTAAGTCCCCCTAGCTATATCCGATGAGATCTTCAACAATATCAAAGGTGGATTGGGTGCTCACCGTGATAGTTGTAGAAGCTCGAGGGCGGATGATGAGGTCATTTCCCCGCCTTGTGTTACATCCTTCCCCACCGTCTTCGCCAGTGCCGTCTCCGCCTCCTCAAAGAGACAAAGGTTTGAGTCTCCCATGAGGCAAGCCACTCTTGCCCAAGCCACCGGGGGTGTCTTCTCTATCACATCTCCGAGAACGGCAACGGTTAGCAGATATAGAGATTGCACGCATCATTATTGAGTGCAATCTCTCATTCCATGTGCTCAAGGTAGATCAATGGAAGTCAATGGTGAAAGCCCTTGCAAATGTGGGCCCATGTGAAGGTGTAACATGCAGCGTAATTATACGTAATGAAAATTCCTGTCACACACAGTCTCACACCGCCTTCTTTATCCTAAGTTTCGCGAGTCTTTAGCAATCAACTTTTATCACTTCAAACTTTAAGACAGGAGAGAGAGAGAGAGAGAGAGAGAGAGAGAGAGAGAGAGATCTGTACACCTTATTGGGTCCCAAATTACCCACTGAAGGGCCCTCTCCTATTGCTAGGAGTATTTACTTCATTATCTTTGAAGAGAATGAATGAGAACTGACTTTGGACTGTAGATAAGCCAAACGCAAGACCTTTGACAGACCAAGAGTCGGTCTGAACTGTACACGGCTGTAGAAGTACCAATGATGACCGATCTCAAGCCTATGCACTCTTCCAATGGAATGTAGAAGGCTGCAAATATGAGGCTGGGAGAAGGGGCTGATTGGGGCTGTTCTAGGCTCTGTGTATGCTGAAAATGAATGAATGAATGAATGCGTTTTACCTTCATCGATAGGGCTGCAGCAAAACGATGAAGTGTGTGAATGCTGAAAACGGTATGTATGCTGAAAATGCAAGGTACTCAAGTGCTTCTACTGGCTGAATGTTGCTGATGCTGCGTTTTGATGATGTAGGGCTGAATGCTTCATGCGTTGATGTTCCTTGTGCTAAAGGAAAACGCTGGACTCCAATGATTATGAGATGAGATGAATGATGCAAGGCTAAGCTATTTATATGCTTCTCATGTGCTGGTCAGCTGGCTGAAAGCTGGCCGAGTGCTACACGACTTGCATAAATGGATAATGTTGGGAATAATATGGTAAAAATGCCAAATAAATGCTAATAAAATATGGTAAAAATACTTGATGATATTCTGGGGCTTCTGCAATGGTCTAGATGGTCTAAATGCATATGGGATGAATGATATGCAAAATGCAAACATGATCTGATGCAAACCCTAAAGCTTCTACTGACTTCTATATGCATGAATGATTCTCTCCAAGTGGGTTAAGGGACTTTGATTGACTGACTCCCTAAGGCTAAGGAATGACCTACGTAGCTCGTGTCTAACATATCTTGAACTGAGGATTACAATGGAGTCATAGCGTACGACAAATATCAAATCCTAAAGAGTTCTACTACCGTACAATGTTGCACTGATGATGAGCCATCTTGTCACCATACACTACAGTGCAGAGTGCATGTGACATTCCCTCTTGCTTAGCTTGGCGGCAAGTCCGCCAACAACTCGGGATACTCTTTAAAAAACTCTTCGTCTAGCCAAACTGCTTCGTGGGTACCTCAATCTCGGAACTTCGTATAGAGCTGATGGAGTATTCAGTAGAAACCATGCTTCCAACGATGAAGAAGGATCTCCTCAGGCTCAATGACTTCTGATTCGTCTATCACGTCTGGCTGTTGTTCATCTGAAACATCAAACACTTCTCGTCCAACATATGGTTTTAGCCAAGAAACATGGAAAACATCATGCATTGTCCAACTCTTAGGCAACTTCAATTTCATGGAGACATCACTTATCTTTTAACTATAGGAAAGGATCCAAACCTATGGAAAAAAAGCTTGGGACAACGTTTGCCCACTTGTTTCAATCTCTGTTTCATGATGCGCAAATAGACCCAATCCCCTTCCTTGAAGTGGACATCTCATCTAGACTTATTTGCATGTCTCCTATAAGCTTCCTGGACTTTGGTCAAGTGGTCTTTAACTGACTCAATGATTTCGGAAAATGCTTCTGTCACCAGCCTGGACATTTCCCAGTATGAAAGGGATCTGGTGGACTCCAGGATGTCTAAATATTTGGAAAGTACAAGCTTTGGGAATGGGAGATTATCCTAGAATACAAAGGACCACACTCCTAAAATTTAGGAGAGTTGCTATTTTTGGCCTGACTCCGATGGAAATTCTGTTCGCGTCATTACATCTGGAATTGAGCAGATACCAAGACTTGGCAAAGTGCCTATGACAGAATGTCTACCGGTTGGGATATTTTTAGAGATAAAGTTTATGGAAGGACCCATCTCTTAGATTGGGACATGTGACAAGAAAGTGGACCACAGTGAGACAAGTGACCTGACACTTGTTAGAAAGTGGATCAAAGTGAGACAAGTGGCCTCACACTTGTCACTCCAGCTATTGTGTGGCTCTCCACTTGTCATTGTGCCATTTTAGCTCATGGGAAGCCCAAATCTATAAATTGGAGTCCTCTCTCTTCATTAATAGAGGCTCTCTGGCTGCACACTAGCCTCTACCACCGTTGAAGGCTGCCCTAATGATGGCTACTCTCTCTCTCTCTCTCGCTTGAAGGCTGCCCATGAAGAATACCAGCTGTTGGGGACTGTTTTGGAGGCTTCCATCGCGAAGAAATACTGAAGGCAAGGGTATTTAATCATTTATTATGATTTCTAATCATTGTACTTGTTGTACCGGCCATTGTACTTGTTGTACCGGCCATTGCACTCACGCACCGAGTAGGCACGTTAGGCCTTCCCAGGTGCGGGGAGGTTCCATGGGTGCCGAGCGCCCCGGGGGTTGCCCTCCCTGCCTTGACGGTGATCGGGCCGAACGTGGAGTTGGGACCAAAAACGGTGGAAAAACGACGGACCTGCGAGCCGTGCCGTGCCGACGGGCCGAGACGCGACCGGGCCGGCAGATCATGGATGGAAGGCAAGACCTGAGACGAGGCCGAGGGAGCCGAGCCCGGCACGAATGCAAGTGATCGGTGAGACCCGCAAGGAAAACGCGCGAGACGGGCCGATGGAGCCGTTTCATGAAGCATGGATCGTGGAAGGCCGCGTGCGGCAAAGGCGTCGCGGGACCGTTTCCGCCGGTCTCGTGACAATTGTCACCTTCTTCACCACAAAGGTGAAGGTGCCTGCCATGTTCCGTGAACATAGCAAGCTAGAATTGAAGAATCCTTCATCCACACGCTTCGCCTACATGTGGCTCCTCTTGGAGCGCCTCTGTAAAATCCCCCCCTTCGCCAAACAGTGGTCTCCACATTATGGAATAAGTGGGATGAGCGAGAATCGGCGGAGGCCAAAGCCATGCAACAGCTTTGCCTAAAGGAGGAGTTTTGGTGGTCGGTCCGCACTATCGTCATTGCGATCACACCCTTCTATAGGGTATTGCGGATGACCGACATGAAGGGGACCACCATGGGCCTTTTCGTTCACTTCATACGGAGTTACGCACTTCTCCTTCCATCGACGAGGAGAAGCGTGATGGTATGTTGGCCGTTGTGGAGAAGAGATGAGTGGATGCAAAGACCTATCGATGGTCTTGCCGCATTATTGCATCCGGCATACAAATCACACGCACTCTTCACGGACGTGGAGTTCCTTGAACACCGGGATGCTTTCTTACCCACAGCATTACCGGAGGATCGCAATGGGAAGTTCCTTGAGGAGCTCATTAGCTACAACGACCAAGGGGGGGGGGGGGGGGGGGGGGGGCCGCGTTTGCATCTACTACCTGTTGGAAGAGGGAATCCCTTGTGAAACCCCTCTTCTGGTGGGAGACATTTGGGTATGCGCTCTCAAGCCTCCAGAAGGTGGCTTTGAAAATTCTAGCTCAAGATTGCTCTTCAGGTGCATGTGAGAGGACCTGGAGTTCCTACTCAATTGTACACACGAAGTTACGCAATCGCTTGAGCACGCAACAGTTAGAGCGGCTAGTGTATTGCCGCGCTAACTTGTGCATGGTGCGCGCGATGCAAAAGATGGAATCAGTGAGACAGAAGTTATAAGCATTCATAGTTTAAATTTCAAACTTCAATGTTTATTGAAACTTAATTCTAATGCATTGCTTGTCACTTGATCATTGTACAATGTAGGTGAATGTGGATGCATTCAAGCTCACAGGGGGCACTCTTGAGAGTGTTAACAAAGAGCAAGATGAGGAGGATAGGATCTATGCAAAGATCTATCGAGAGCCTACTCGCACTCATCGTGGGCATGGAGGTAGTTGTAGAGGAGTGCAAGTAGGAAGCCGTGGATGCATGATTCGTCACGCTTCCAGGGACGTGATGCATGCCTATGTACGGGTCGTTTGGGTAGCTCCATAGTTGCTCTTACAGATGAGGATGCTCCCTTTGGCTTCTCACTGATAGAATACACAACGAAAGATGGAGAGTGGAAACACAGGAGAGAGAGAGTGAGAGAGAGAGATGGAGAGAAAACACAGGTGTATACCTGCTCTCAATATCACCAAACAAGGATACAAGTCCCGAGCCAGAGGGGAAGAAGACCTCGTATGTGAGGAACTGCAGCAAACAATGCAATGCAATGAACAAGCCTGGCTATATATGTGCCCATGTAGAGGCAGCCGACTAGATCTCCACGACTAGGATAAATGTCCAAGACTCCATAAAATGGAAAAAAATATGTGAGGGGTGACCAGTCCCTCTAGCTAACATGGTCAGCCGTAAAGGATAAAATACGACACCACACAGGAAGCCAGCAGCAAGGGGATGATGTCTAACACCCCCTCTCAGCACAGGATGCTGAGTGAACTCCAAGAAGCCAAAGACGCCGTCCTCGATCATAGATGAAAGACTGCAGAAACAGGTACCAGGAAAGCTCCACAAGCAATCTCCTCAGCAACTCAGCTACAAAAGCAACAAAACAAGCTGCCAGGAACACCGCTCCTCTGGAAGAAAACAACCATGTAGGTTGCAACGTGCTGCTCCAAATAATGGTGCCAAACCCAAGTGTAAGAACACTCCCCGAAGTCGTATGTCATGTTTCCAGCTTGGAGAAGGTATGAAAAACCTCAAAACCAACCAAGATCAGATCTTGTAGATAACCAATCCTGGGAGAAGCAGGCTGCTCCTCATCACTGGAACCCTCTAAGTCTATCTGCTCAAACTTTGTAACAAGAGTTGCCAAATGCTGAAAAGAAGCATCCTCTGGAAAGGTCAACATCACAAGATGTGAAGACTCTATAGAAAAGATAGGGTCCGACAGCCAGCTGCTCAAACTCCATACCATGAGTTACCCAATGCTATACACATAAGCACACTCCACTGAGGTGGGCATTGCCAGATGAAAGGATTCCACATCCCCCTCTGAAAAAAGGCGTCGTCGGGCTGATACAAGCCCAACTCGATTCTGATCCAAATCCAAAAAACTCTGGAAGTACCATTGTGCCCCGAGCACGGTTAGCAACCACAAATCCAAAGCATCCCACAGGGTCCAAAAGTCCATCTTCCAAAACAACAAACCTGCACACCACATAAAACCCAATGCAAAACTGGCAAGGGAAGGGGCATCCTTAGAAGCATCACAAAGAGAGGCAGAGGCAGACTCCTCACAATGAGGAAGGGAAGTAAGAATATAAACTCTAGTGGTAACAAGGTCCTCAAAAGCATCACTAATAGCAGAAGACTCTTCCATAAGCAGAATAAGATCCCAAGAATCAGCAACAAACAAATGATCCATGTGAAAGGATCACATCTCAAAGGCAAAACACCCTTTCTCTGCAAAACACTGCAAAGAACACAAGCTCGGACAAAATAAACTCTGCTCAAGATCTCTGAAAAGATCACTACTCTCCTCCAAAATCTGTAAAATCCTGTCAAAGAAGAAAGTCTCCACAGATTTAAAACAGCTCCCAAAAACTCATCCTCAAGTGAAGTAGCTGAAGATGAGCCCCCTGTGAGTGTAGAAAACTCCTTGGGAAGCAAAACGCAGCCAAAACACTGCTGTCCATCAAAAAACAACACTCCACCGCCAACAGAAGGCATGGAACATGAAGAAACCGGGTAACCATAGTTGTCTCCATACGACGTACGACAACATACCCTACGGAATACCGTACAGACTCGTACATATTTTCGTACCGTGACAACTATGAGCAAGGTATGCCTTCAACCAACTGATCTCTAGACAACTCATAGTGTGTGTCATAGGATAGGTGACCATAGCAATAGTGCCATAGTCGTTTAGTGTCTGAAGGAGCTCTGGTCACATAGGCACGAACCCGATGAAACTAAGAATCCTTGGAAGATGGCTCAAATAAAAAAGTTGACATCTAGTATAAGCCATCCTTCTGTGCTTGACCTCGGGCAACAACGAGACCGGTAGTCTCATCAATCACCTCGACAACTCGTTTGTTGAAGTAAACTCCACGATCGAGTTGAGTAAACTGGGATACAGAAAGTAAATTGAGGCCCAAGTTAGGAACAAGATAGATATTGTCCAATGTTGCCTGGTTGGGGCCTGTGTTGGTGTCAAATAAAACGGCGCCAACAGATTTAGATTTGATGGGCATCAGGGTATTGTTACCGCATCGAACTTCACCCTTAGCACGACACTGAGAGATGAAAACGTCGACATTGCGTGCCATATGGTGTGTAGCTCCACTGTCAACAACTACCCAAGTGACCGGATGGCCACAGGGAAGAGTTGGGTGAGCTTCGATGATGGTCACAGGTGGATCATCAGGTAACTGACAGATCTGAACAAGGGCAGAAGCTTCCACACGCTGACTACCTCATCTTCTGCGTTGTTTCTTCTTCCTTTCGGAAAAGTGGCCAGAGTCAACCTCATATGTGACCTGAGCAACATTGGCCAAGGGCCAAGATGTGGTGTAAGTGATGACCAATCAGACACCTCTTCTAGAGTGGCAAAGGAAACTAACTAGGGGGGTGAACCTTGAGCGACCTGACCAGTGATTCGCCACTAAGAAGATCTAGGCCAATTCATACCAATGGCTTGTTGTTGGTTTCCCTAGTGAGGAGCCCAATAGAGTAGGTGCTGGAGCATTACCCCCTCTCGACCGTCAATTTGGGGCATTGCTACCACCTTTGTTGTTTTGGCGATTCGAGTTGGTGGTGTTGGGGTTGCTACCTCTATTTTCCTTGGCTTTAATGCCACACTTATCATCATGTCCAGACATTTGGCAATGAGTGCAGTATCTATTCTTTTTGGGAATATTATGCCAGCACAAAGTGGGTGTCGAGGCAGGGTTTTTGGGATCAGTGTTGTTGCTTTGGGTTTTGCCTTGATTAGCTGGGTTGCTATTCCCCTTCCCTTGCTGCCCTTTTTGAGTAGAGGTGGTATTGGACACAAGGGCCCCCTTTTTGAGTAGAGGAGGAAGAAGATGACTTCTTGGGGTGAAACTGGTCACGCAACCAAGCAAAGCGCAAGAGTTGGCACTCACACTCATATAGGTTAGGCATAGATTCTAAACTAATGGTTTGTGTGACAAAAGTAAAGAAACTAGGTGGCAACTTGTTCAGTAATGTGATGACCTAGTCTTCCTCGAACTTGGTGGAGCTAATGGTGGCGTACTCCGCGTTAAGCGCCGGTACTCATCAACCTTGACGTTCAGGTCATCCCCCTCTTTGATAGAGATTATTTGGATTTGATGCTCGAGATCAATGCGACGTGTGCGATTATGTGCTGCCTATCTCTCACCAAGGTGTGCCCATCTGTTAGAGACAGAGGAACTGTTGGAGTTGTGAATGAAACTCCGACAGAAGGCCTTGCATGAGCTATGGGCCATGGCAGTGGCATTCCTAGCTTCCCAATAGCGGATAACTTCAGGAGGTACTAGTGAGGGATGGGGTTTCGGTTCAAATCCCTTCACCGGGTTCCAAGAACCTTGGGAAGTGAAAACTTGTTCCATAAGGTTAGCCAAGGTGGTGTGATTAGACCCATTGAAACGAGTCTTTTCTTGAAAGCATTTCTGGACATAGAGACGTGAAAGGAAGGAGGTGGTGGGGTCCAACATGGCTGGTATCCATTGTTGAAAGATCGGTAGAGGGGGAGGAGACACTCACACAGGAGCAAACCCTAATGTATATTGCAAACCCTAACCATAGAGGGAAGCCATCTCCACTCACACAAAGCATAATGCCATAATCCATAATACACACGACACACTATGAGTTGTGTCCACACACATCTAACCCTAGCTAATGTCCACACACTATGACTAGCTGGACACGCGGTCATTTATGTCTCACATGTTCCTACCTATCTGCCAGCACATAGCACAGCTGGCTCACACTGACATCGAGCTTGAATCTCAACAGCCCCTCTCAAGCTCATGATGTACTACCGATGAAGATGTAGATGAGCTTGGGATATCAAGACTCTCAACACTCCCCCTCAAGCTCATCCCATGTACTCCCAACATAGTACGGAAGTACTCAAACTTCTCCCTGCTAAGTGGCTTTGTAAAGATGTCTGCCACCTGCTCATCAGTCTTCACATACTGAAGATCAACTGTACCATCCAGCACCTTCTCTCTAACAAAGTGATAATGGACCTCTATGTGTTTGGTCCTCGCATGAAACACTGGATTCTTTGCCAACTGTATACTGCTCATGTTGTCACAATGAATGACAACTTTGCCATCAAAATAGGCTCACACAAATCTGTCGAGACTCTTTAACCATATAGCCACACAAGTAGCAATGGCTGCACCTCTATATTCAGCCTCTGTACTGGATAAAGCAACTATAGGTTGCTTCTTGCTACTCCAACTTACCACGGCACTTCCAAGTGTAAAAGCATATCCACTAGTAGACCTCCTGTCATATGAGCTACCTGCCCAATCAGCATCTGTGTAGCCATGTATGTCCAAGCTTTTACCACTCTCATAAAGTAGACCATAATGTGCAGTGGTCTTCACATATCTCATGATGCGTCTCACTGCATCCAAATGAGGTTTTCTGGGACTCTGCATAAACTGGCTTACTAGCCCCACAGCATAACTCAAATCCGGGCGTGTGATAGTCATGTATATGAGACTACCAACCATCTTTCTGTACATAGATGGATCATTCAACTCATCACCATAATCAGCCCGCAACTTCACATTTTGCTCCAAAGGTGTACTCATAGGCTTACACCCTGTCATGCCATATTTTGCCAACATATCCAATGCATATTGGCATGTACCTCCATGATCTTTGACCACTTCAATTCCAAGAAAGTATCTCAACTCACCAAGGTCTTTCATGTCAAATTGCCTACTCAAGGCTTTCTTGACATGCATCACATCTGCACCATGATCACCTGTAATAATCAAGTCATCCACATAGATGACGAGTAAAACAATCCCATGCTTTGTCTTCTTCACATAGAGTGAAGAATCTGCTGTAGAAATCTGAAAACCAAGTGAGATAAGATAACTCCTCATCTTATCACTCCAAGCACGAGGTGCTTGCTTCAGACCATATAATGCCTTTTTCAATCTGCATACGTGAGTGGGATATCTTGGATGTACATACCGTTCTAGCTGTGCCATATACACTTCCTCTTGTAGATCTCCATTTAGAAATGCATTTTTGACATCCATCTGATGCATTTCCCAGCCATTAGCTGCAGCCATAGCAATGACTGCTCTCACTGTGCCCATCTTAGCCACTGGACTAAACGTCTCATCATAGTCCAATCCTTGGGTCTGTGCATAACTCTTTGCTACCAATCTTGCTTTATGTCTCTCAATGAAACCATCAGATTTGCACTTCACTTTGTAAACCCATTTACATCCAATAACATTCTTGTCCTTTGGTAATGCAACCAAGTCCCATGTATCATTATGGACCAATGCATCCATCTCAACATCCATTGCTTTCTCCCATACATGCTCTCCAATAGCCTCTGTATAGCATGTAGGTTTCACATGCTTCACCATAGATGTCATATATGCATAGTACATAGCAAAATCTCGATATGTCAATCTGTCAACTAGATATCTGACTCTCTGGGATCTCCGCAATGCATGCGGGTCACTCTGTACACCTGTAACTCTAGCATGTGGTGGCGCATATCTATCATGTCTAGCACCAGGTGTGCGTAAAACAGGTATGCCAAGCTCCTCGTCCAAACTCTCCGAACTAGATGACTCATAACCTGTGATTCCAATTCCTTCGACCTTCTTCTTTCCTTTATCCATAGCACTACTCCCAGTGCTCACACTCTCATGCCTCAAACGTCCTGACCATGGACGTACAGTGCTACTCTCAGCCTCTGCTGCTGGCCCAGACATAGAAGTAGAACTAGAACTTGCTTGTGGTGGCAAGTTCATAGGCACATCAGCCTCAAGTGACTCAGTGACACCCTCATCTTTTGCTTTGTACCAACTAGCAAGCTCATCAAACACCACATCTCGTGAGATGACCACTTGTCTAGTTTGTGGATTATAATATTTGTATGCCTTTCGATCCTGTGCATATCCAACAAATATACATTTTTCTGCCTTAGGATCCAACTTCCTTCTTCTTTCATCAGGCACATGTACATAAGCTATGCATCCAAAAACTTTGAGGTGTCCAATGTCTGGCCTATAACCTGTATGCCGCATCTCTAGCGTACTTCCATGAATGGCTGCTGTCTGTAGGTGTTTTGTTCAGTATATGCACTGCAGTAGCACATGCTTCTGTCCAATAGTAATCTGGCATGCTCTTTTCATTGAGCATCGCCCTAGCCACTTCACATATGACTCTATTCTTTCTCTCAACCACACCATTCTGCTGAGGTGTATACCTGCAAGTCAATTGTCTTCTTATTCCATGCTTCCTCAAGAAATGCTCAAAAGCTTTTGAGGTGTATTCACCACCTCCATCTATCCTCAAACATTTAATCCAACAGCCATATTGCTTTTCTGCAAAAGCTTTGAAATCCATGAACTTTTCCAACACTTCACTCTTCTCTCTGAGAAAGTATATCCATGTCATCCTCCTGAAATCATCAATAAATGTCACATAGTATAGACTGCCTTTGATAGATGGGTTTTGTGCAGGACCCCATACATCACTATGTACAATCTCAAGTGGCCTGCTACTCATATTTCCTTCTCTAAGAAACCTCAACCTTGCCTGCTTCCCAAACTGACAGGCTTCACAAACATGCATATTTCCATCATATTTGAATCTAGGCAATCCACTGACAATGCCTCTTGTTTGCATGTTCTTTAATCTCTGTATATTGACATGTCCAATCCTCTTATGCCACATATCAATGTCCTGTACCACATTCTTGCTTTTAGAGAACATGGCTGATTTTAGCTCAGGAATTCCAACATCCAGCTTAAACAATCTGCCTTCTTTCTTGCCTTTAGCAATGACTCTACATCCATGTTTGAAGTCCTCAACGAAGCACCCATGCTCGTTGAAACGAACCTGTAATCCCTGTTCCACCATTTGACCAACTGAGGCCAAACTCTTTGTGATAGAAGGCACGTACAATACATCTGACATAGATTTTGTTTGACCATTGTGCATAATCAATGGTACACTTCCAACATGTGTAATGACATGCTGGGTATCATCACCTGTCTCCACATAGCCTTTTACATCCATAGGCTTCATATGCTCAAACCATTCACCATGACATGTCATATGGTTTGATGCTCCTGAGTCCATATACCATGTGTCATCATTCTCAGCATTTGTCGTCATAGAACCCACAACATGTTTCATGGCAAACAAATGATTTGCAGTGCCATCATTACTGCTTGATGCATAGTTTCCACCATGTTGTGCATAATTTCCACCATAATGACCACCACGTTGTGCTCTACCCCCTCTCAAATCATTCTGTTTGCGGAAACAATCTCTCACCATATAACCATATTTGCCCCAGTAATGGCATTCCACATCTTGCATAGAATTTTGTTGGCCTTGCCAACGTCCTTTACCACGGGGGTTACCTCTGCCTCTCTGAGGTGCATATCCACGACCACCTCTAGCACCATATGTGGGCTGAAAATTCTGCCGTGGTGACCTATCCTGCCATCCACGACCATTACCACCACGTCCACGTGATGTGAATCTCCCCCTGCCTCTAAAGCCTCTCTGCGAGTAGAAAGCCTGATTTCTGCCATTATCATCATGGCTAGTAGATGCATCCAAAAATGAATCACTGAGTTTGATTTCCTCAACCAGCAAGAGTGAAACCAACTCATCAAAGTCTGGTAAACCTGTACTCCTCACTGAGATAGATGTATCAAAAGATTTGTATTCCTTGCCAAGACCACGCAAGGTAATATCCACCAAATCATCATCAGGCATGGGGGCATTTATTGTGGCCAATGCATCTGCAAACTTCTTGATTTCTTGCACTTAATCATGTATGCTTCTTTTATTCCTTTTCACATTATGTATCTGCTATCACAACTGAGACTTGCGAGCACTCGTATCTGTATCAAACATCTTGACCAAAGTATCCCATGCATCTTTGGGATTCTCAGCATCCTGTATGTGTATGAGCATAGCATCAGAAATACATATAGACAAATAATGCAGCACTTTGAATGCTCTTTCTGACCATTGCTTATGAGCAATAACCTGCTGCTGTGTAGGTTGTCGGGTAGCTCTGGCTCTGGCTCAACACCTGTAATGAGATTCCAAAAACCTTTTCCTTTCAAGAAACTTTTTATCCTGTACTTCCATGCCTGGAAGTTCTTCCTATCCAGCTTTTCACCAACAATCTGTACTGGATTATCCGACATGTTTGCTCAATGTGCACCTTCCGCACTCGTCCAAATCTGTAACCGAGCCTTCCTCAGCTCAACCACACTCCAATGAGTGTTCCAGATACTCCAAAGTAACCACAAATCTTCAAATTTAATGTAGAAAATCAACCTGTATGCATCCAAGATGAACTGACTCACGCAGTCCGAGATACCCTGTTTTGATGCGCTTCCACGGCTCCAAAGCACAATGTAGTGGTGCAATCAAGTATGGACAACTTGCATTAACACCTAAACAACCTCAATGTAGAGTATCAACACCATCTGACATGTGTACATATCAATTTTTGAAAACCCCTTTCTCTGTTTTGAGAAAAACCAGAAAAACCAAAAAAACCAGTAGTAAAATGGCTCTAATTTCTTCAATATTTGTCTAAATTGAGCAACCAGGCATTCAATAGCTTAGCAATAGTGTCCATCAACTCCATGTAAGAGGAATTTATCCAATTGTATAAGACCAAGGATTAATTGCTCAATTAAAATTGCTCTGTTTCTCTGCAACCAGTGGACAGCCTGTTTAATCAGCTCATTTCCAGCTCAATTAAGCATAATTGACCAAACCAATCACATAGCCCTCTTCTTCAATGTGTGTAGCAACCAATTGCTAAATCAATTGTGGAATGTATCAAGCACCAAGGTGAAATTTGATCCTCCACTTTGTAAAATAGTCAAAATTTGCTCTGTTTCTGTTGTCCAGTCAACGCCGCCTGCATTTGAGGGAGTTGGGAAGGTTTGAAGTGACAATTGATGAGGTATACAACTCCCCAACACACTTAGGTATGTGTGCAACCAGTCAATGGTTGGATTTTTGCCAAAAACACACTCCAAATGCATCAAATCTTCACCTCCTGTTCTCTGTTTTGTGAGAGCTCAAAAACCAGAATTTTTCACACATTTAAATGCATTCAAATTGCTCCAAAATCATAGTAGGGCTTGCATAGGAGTTACCAATACATCTCTCATTGTCAGATACATATGTCTTTTGCCAGATTTACATATATTTCCACCATACATCAATGCTTTCAAGCTTTAATGGAAAGCTTTCAAAAACCAGAATTTTGCTTTGCTTTGAGTTACTCTAACTTGCTTTGTTTTTGCCTGTATCACCTGCAATCCGCTCAAGGATGTTTAGAAGACCTTACCCGGTAGGCCAAGCTCTCAGATCTGATAGTAGTTGGTGTGCTCCAAGCTTCACAGCTCCAATGGCAAGCTTCACACCTTCTCTTCACAGCTTCTTCTCCCTCTTCACTCACTCACTCATAAACCCTAATAAACAGCACAAGGCTCTGATACCATGTTGAAAGATCGGTAGAGAGAGAGGAGACACTCACACAGGAGCAAACCCTAATGTATATTGCAAACCCTAACCATAGAGGGAAGCCATCTCCACTCTCACACAAAGCATAATGCCATAATCCATAATACACACAACACACTATGAGTTGTGTCCACACACATCTAACCTTAGCTAATGTCCACACACTATGACCAGCTGGACACGCGGTCATTTATGTCTCACACATGTTCCTACCTAATCTGCCAGCACATAGCACAGCTGGCTCACACTGACATCGAGCTTGAATCTCAACATCCATATCCAGAGTGCAGAGGGTTAGGGGGAACTCCAAAAAATCCACTAATATCTGGCACACATTCTTTTCTCTTTTTATGCTTGTTGTCCATACAGTGTTTCAGTTTTTGAAGCAGTTCTTTGTGGATATCATTGCATAATACCCATTCTTTCAGTAATAGCATCATCACGTCCCCTTTTTTTTTTAGAATAATTATCCACATCGCCTATTTCATTGGGCAGGTGTTTCTCCTAGTGGACTCCCCAAGCCAGCCAATCCCAAACCTAGCTAGATTCTAGCTACTCATTTCTCAATTTTCACCATTTTCTTCGATAGAAACATGTACCTTTGACTGCTTCTAGTAAACTAATCTCAATACAAAACTATCTATGAAGCGAGCAATAAGATACAATCAACATAAGCCGTCAAGATGGCGACAAAAAGAGACAGTCCATAGTGGGTTACATTCAAACGAGCTCCATGCTTGCACCCTTATCCTTAAGTTGATTCTCAAGTTAAGACTGCATTAAAAACAAAAATCCATAAAGCTTACCCATCTCTCTGCTGTCCGATAAGAAATCAGACTTGGAGATTCGAACTGATATAGGATCTTCTCGCTGAGTGTACTGGTCAAGGTAAGGCAGTGAGGGCATCAAAAAAATTATCCATCTCAAAACCGTCTTCGTGAAAACGTCCATGTCAAATACCCTGACCCTAAAACAGGCAGGAGTACCCAAGACCTCCACAAAAAAAAACCCTAACACTAGAACAGGCAGGAGTCATCTACATCCAAATCCCACTATCCATATATCAGGACAGGTAGCAAAAACCATACTTCGAAACTCTAATCTTAAAATCCGGACAAAACCCTAAGAACAGGCAGCTCACCTTGAAGCTTTGCACGGTGAAGAGAAGCAACCTCTGTGAAATAATTCGCAGCAGATAGGGTCGTACAGTCCAGGAGAAGAGCCTGCCTCAGAGAACCGAAACCGAGCTACAGTGATGAAGGTCTTACGACTATGGGGTTTCTGAGAACGGCTATTGAGAAGTGCATTGCGCTGCAACAAGCACTGCCTGGTGCTCCACATAAGACTGCTCAGATTCCTAGTTCCGCTGTTTCTACACACATCCAAGCTCTGTTGCGGAGACCGGTACGCCGTAGCCACATCCATGGTGAGCTTCACTCTCCAACTGGCATTGCCATATCATCTGAAGAAAAATCGTTGTGAGATTTTTTTTGGGTACAAAAGAGAGAAGCAAACATAAGTAGCAATTATTTAATTTAATCTATTCTATTAAGCACAAGTTTTTCCCTCCCTTAAAACCATTTCCTCTACTCCTCCTCTAGCCACTTTACAACAATGTGGAAGCAATTTCTGAGCTCGTGAGATCTGACATTTCAATATATAGTGAGGCCAAGCAAGTACCAAGCTGTGGCGGTTCAAGCAAGCACGGATTTCATGGTGTTCTAGCATTGACGTTTCAAGGGTTACCAGGACACACTCTACGCTCTAACAAGCCGGTAGTTTTACCATGAATGCCAAATCTCCAGCACCGTGGACTTCATCTTCGGCAACGCCATTGTTGTTTTCTGGACTGTGTGTTGTTGGACAGACTCCCGCTCTGCAAGGGCAACACAACACCTACACTACCTACTACGATCGAAAGCTACTTCTTCTTCTGTCATTGTAGCTCAGGGAATTGGGATCCTGTGTTGATAGGAGTGGGTGTTGAGTCGAAGAAGTTATGATTATGAAGGATTAGGCATGAAGCACAATTATTAGGGTGAAGCGGGGGGGGTGATTAAGAAGATCCAGGCGATGGGTCGTACCATGACCAGGCTTGTGCCCACCATGGTCCCCCCATCTAGATATGTACCTCGATGGCTATCGTCGATGATGAGGTTTTGTGCGGTGTGTGTGCATAGGACAGAGCCCTGTGAGAATTGCAGGTGTTGTGTGTGGTGAGGGCAAAAGGTGTGCTCGTGGTCCTAATCACCTAGAGACTTTTTTTCCTCTTTTTTTCTTTCTTTTCTGGGTCCTCATGTGAGTGAGAACTAACATGTGCTTATTAGTCAGCACCCTTAAAGAGGATTTTGTACTGATTAGCCCATGTGGCTAGATTTGTGAGCTTACCCTTGAGTTTATCTTTGAGTGGTTGGATAAGCTCTGACACTTGTAGCACTGTCCCTTGGTTTGGTGACGAAGTCGAGGGGGGCGGGGTGGAGCGTTGGATACGAGGCTCCTGTGGTGGTTGAAAGGGTTGGGCAAATTGAGCCTTTGAGTGCCCCTGGCTATCAAAAGTTGAGGACAGGCTTTTGATTATGGCTTTGGGAGCCACAAGTGTGTGTTGCCTTCATGGAAGCCTTGAGCTTTGAGCACATTGGTAGGCACCTAGCATTGTTGGCTGCACTGTGCTTGGGCGTCATGTTGGTGAACAGATCTTCCTCGGCCTTAAGCATAAGCGAGGGATCCTACATTACCTTTGCGGAAGTTCAGGTTCTTGACCCAGACAGTAGGTATGGGGGGTAGCACACACTCAGGTACTAGGTCAAAGGTCACAAAAATAAGTGGTGGCTCAAGTTGAGCCTGGTAGTGCTCTACCAATGTTTGGGCCTCTTGAAGACGTTGCTTCTTGAGGATGGCATTGGGATATGTAGCCATCTGTTTTCGCTATTTGGTGAGCTTTTGGGGGGCTAAATGGGGGAGTGGCATTTTGGCATGATCATCACTCCTGGAGGAGGATAATGTGGTCTTTGCTGAGCCAGTGTGCGGATGTTAACCCGATCGTCACCTTGGCCAATGTGCTTAGAGTGTTGTTGTAGAGAAGGTCGTGGTGGCGCTGTGTGAGTAGTTAGTTAGGGGTGGTACCACTAGTAAGACTTTGTGCCCAGGAGGAGAGGAAGGTAATGTTACAAATGAGCCTAGGGTTGGCATTAGCGCGGTGGCCAATTGCATGGAATGGCTTTCTCGCATGTTGTCATTGAGAAAGATCGCCCATTTGCACGCCTAATAAAAGGGGGAGGGATCCTTGACCAACATGTGGTCGTGTAGTCTTGGATTGTGCAAGCCCAAGAGGAAATGATCCATTAAGTGCTTGTCACTCAATTTTTCCCTTTCTTCACAACATGAATCAAGGTACTTGATGTGTGCGATGTAGTCGCGCAAGGTTTTCTCTAGTTTTTGTTCCAATTGGAACAATTGGATAATGGGGCTCCATTTGTGCCCGTAGGGTGCAAAGCCAAGAATGAAGGCCTCTCTCATTGCTTTGAAAGCGCCTTTGTGCCGAGGGTCCAAGGATTGGAACCATTGCACTGCCTTGCCTTCAAGGTTGAGTCCAAGGAGATGGACTTTTGTGGCATTGTCGAAAATTTCTAAAGCCTAACAGATTTGGTTAAAGACCTCTAGGTGGAGTACGGGGTCTCCAACTCCGTGGAATTTTGGCATAAGTTTGAAAATTTTCGCCCACATGGATTGTGTATGTGATGTTTTGTGTGGGTGCAATTTTTGTGCCACTCCCCTTCCTAGAGCTTATGCTAAGTGTGTAATGTCAAGTTATGGCTTCAGGGGAGGTGGTACGTGGGTGGGGGGTGGGAATAGATCCGTTGTTAGAGGGGAGATACGTGGGTGTGTGCGGGGAGTCTATTCATGTCAGGGTGCATGTATGGAGATGCACTAGTAGATGAGGGCTCTTCCTAAATCGTTTCGCCCTCACGGCCAAACATGTTTGGTGCGACGACCACATGTGAATGTGCAATGGTGGGTCAGGGTGTCATCTAATGGAATGGAGGCACAAGGGGCATGCAACCATGACCGAAAGGTGTCCATGGTGTGTGGGGAAGCTTCAACAATGCGCGCCCCTCCTCTAGCCACATGATCGCAGTGGACATGGGTAGGTAGTCTATTCCTCCTCTAGCCATGTAGAAGCAATGTACAAATGTGAGCAATCTGTGTCGCAGCACAGTAAGCAACACGAGCTTCCCACCAAGGGGTGTTACCTATATGTGCAAACATACTGCTCGATAGCCATGGAATGCTTTCACAAACTAGAGAGAGCTTTCGCCTTCCTTGAGATTTGCTTTTCGGTAAAGTGTCATCCAAGGCACAGCTCTGTCAAAGAAGATGAACACCTGGGTTTGAGTGATGGCACTTTAGTCTTACCCCATTGAAGGGCTTCTAAAAAGAAGAAGAGGAAGAAGTTGTGAGAGCTTCCATGACTTCTGCTAAAGTGAAGAAAGAGGGGCGTAGAGGAAGGTGATAGATCTTCTTGTACATATAAATGATCACATATATTGACTGGGTGTAAATCGGTCCAGCACAAGCCCAAACACAAAGTAGGCATGGACATCATTAGAGAGCCACATTCGATCTAGCCTATGTGAATTCTAACCTACAAAGTTCTAACCATAGCTCATGACCACAGTAAACAACAGAAACTGAGATTCTAGCCATCATGGAGATTTTAAGTCTCTACGCATCATCCAATTAAGGCGAGATTCTGGAAGACGAACACGGCCGAGCTATCCTTGGCTAGAAGCAGTGCCTGGTTCCACAAATCAATAAGAGCATCCCCACAGGGATGTATCAGTGAGATGTGCATTTGGGAGGCCATGGCTAAGTGTACAAAGAAGATCGCCATGCACAGACGTGCAGTTGGGAGGCCATGACTGAGACGCACAACAGCAGAGCAGCTGGGAGAGACATGAGAAGTGGAAGTAAACAAAGTGCATGTGTAGGAGAGTGGAAGGAACACCATGCATAGGAGAAGTGATTAGGGTTTAAAGCTCTTTTATTTTTTGTTCACACTCTTTCCTAGCCTTAAATATCCTTTAATACCTTCTTGTCTATTCACACTTTGGCCATGTCTTTTTATCCTTATGCTATTTCCACTATACGTTGTAGCCATTCTATTCCACATGTGGCAGATACTAGGAGTGTTTCATGTGAAATTTGTAGATGACGGGTGTTTTTGCAGATGACGGGTGTTTTTGTAGATGACAGGTGTTTTTGAGTATATTAGTTGGTGTTCACACGCTTATGTTTCTTAGGTTCTCTCTTAACCTTTTTTTGGATTCCCTGAGCTACTACTAGTTTTCTAATCACCATTGCTTTTGCATCATCGAGAGGAATGCTTTATGTGTAGGTCCTTGCAAGGCACTTTCCTTGATCACACGTGTGCAAAGTAGAATGGGTGGTAAGCATGCTTACACAGTAAGATGTAGACACCAACAACTTTCAAATCATTAGAAAAGGGAAGACCGCAAGCTATGCAATTATCGATCACAACAAGGGAGCTACTTCCACATCGATGAACCTTAGGCATGCATGGAACAACTAAAGGCCTCCAACGTTGACTCTTGATGTGTGCAACAATATGTTGCTCAGCTTTAGTCAAGGCCTATGACTTCCCATCCTAATTAGCCTAGTACAAAAAAGAATGCATTAGCACATAATAATCAAGCCACCTTATAACAACTTCTCTAGTGTCCACAAATACCAAAACCACAGGTGGGCTTTGCTTAATATAGTTTTTGCACTCTCTAATTTTTCCTACAACTAGACAAACAACGAGTCATTTTGTAGGTTTGATTCATACGTGCCCTCCCCCTCACAAATACTAGCCATCATTTTGAGTGCCCCTTCAGTGCGATGCAGGTCACATTTTGACTTCTCCACATTCTCAATCGCCCTACTTTGCATTCCATCACTAGATGTTCTCATCTCCTTTCAACCTCCCCAACAAGTTCGTCTAGAAAATTTACCACCTTGTGACTAACATAAACCTCCACACCATGCACTATAGAATGCACTTCCAAAGTGGATGGGATATCATGGGACATACTGGCCAAACAACTCCGAGATACTTTTGAGGACTGAGTTGTCTCAGACATCCACTGACTTAACTTTCTAGAGAGGTGGCCTTCATAAGATACCTTCTTCGGTACTATTCACCAAACTCAACCCACTTAATTGGCCAAATACACACTTGGTAAATGTAGCATTGAGTAAATGCCTTCTCCACGTGAGGCAATAAGTCTACACGATTATTTTTTATATTATTGAGAGAGAGAGAGAGAGAGAGAGAGAGAGAGAGAGAGTTAATATTGACAATTAAAAAATGGTGTGCAAATTTATTAGAAAGTTAATAGCTAGTATTGAGGCCCTTACCTAAGAGGAGATTTTAGAGGCAACAGAGATCATTAGATGCAGAGACCCGCAGCAACATGATGGCTTTAGCTATGGTTGGAGAGTGTGCTATAACGCCATGTTGCTACTGCACTCAATGTTGGGACTACCCTTAGAAAATGTAAGCATGCACTTCTTCTTCTTCTAATGATATCTCAGTTTCTTTGTACATTCATTGATAACATGTATATGTAAATTTTTGTATGTGTAGAATCTACGATTAGTGGAATATACGGATTTGGATGTGCGACTATTTAGGGCCATAACATTTGAAACTCTAATTAACAATATGGGCAACGAGAGCCTCATGTGCCATATGCATTTGTGCCCTCTCCACAACGACCAAGATCAATGCCGTCGTCGCCACCACAGTATCCATAAACACCAACTGGTAGGAGTGGATCCACCTTGGAGATTTGCCATCCCCTCGGTGGGAGCAAGCACAGTAAGAGCATGCTAGTGACTCTCCCCAACAGCAAGAGCAAGCTTACTCTCCCCATAGCAAGAGCAAGCTTCCCCTACCCAACGATAATATTCTACATTAGCCCAGTTAACTAGAATTCACATATTAAAAACATATCTCTGATGGAATGTGTAAATTCAATATAATTGACAATGTAAGAAGGCATTGATCTTGGTATTAACTGCTCTTAACATGTACATAATTTTGTCATGCCGGATATTAACATGGCACTGTTTTATCTCCATGTTGTAATGATAATCTCTATGATATAGTCGGTAGCACCAAGAAAACTTGCTTCATGTGGTGATGTCTTTACATGAAATATTCCTTTCGTCTTCTCCACGGTACCTATATGCAGAATTCAAAGTAATGTATGTAAGTAATAGCCTATTATGGCTTGATGTTGAAAGCTAGACATTTTCAAGGTAGAGGAGCAGGGATGCCTAGGACGTGCAGTTGTCATTGAAGCAAATAGAAAAAAAAAATACAAAAAGAAGAAAGAAGTAACATTTATGCAACAACATATAGACCAACGATAACTCTTAAAATTTTATTATAGATGGAAAGGTTACAATTTCAAGGTGATTCCACAAGCTCTAGGATATGTGGTTTGATACAAATAGAGCAAGTTTTGGAAGCTTCACTCCTGCTTTGATTATCCTACAAATAGAAATCCCTTGGTGCATCACTACACATCAATTGGATCTCTTGTCTAAGAAAGGCCAATGGCCAATGGCTTTCTAGATTAACCACTAAAACGGGTCTCGACCTTGTGATTGGATTACAACATCTATGTGATGGAAGAGTGAGTTCCATCATGCATGTTACACAAGTGTTCGACATAAGTGTAACCATAATCAATGCTAAAAATTAACGGATGTCACCCTAATAGAATTTTCTACAAAATCAAACAAAATTTATGTTTTGATTTCACTTGTTGAATGTAACATCAGACACTGTTACTTTGCATTCAATGCCATCTTTTACAAAGGTCCTCTAGTATCTATGTCAGAATACCAAAAGTACAATTTAGGTCACATGACACTTACTTTTCATGGTAGGCCAGTACAAAGATATGGGCTTGGTCCAAAACTATATGCCTAAAACATGGACATATACCCATGTAGGAAACCTCCTCTAAGACTAGAAGCGAGGATATAAGAGAATCCAAAATATATACCCTACGTTGAGCTTCCCATGGGAGATTTGATAAAGCCAGGTTACACAGAGAATTCAAATCATATTACTTTGAGAAAGCATAACACTTTAAATTAAAGTTTATGGCATGGACATAGTAAACCTTAAAATAGCTTGTATAACTATGCCAACCTCCTTGTGCATTTTGGATAAGACATCAATCTCCCTACGCTGAGCTTCCCATGGGAGATTTGATAAAATCAGGCTCCACAGATAATTCAAATCATATTATTTTGAGAAAGCATAACACTTTAAATTAAAGTTTAGTGCATGGACATAGTAAACCTTAAAAATAGCTTGCATAGCTCTATCAACCTCCTTGTGCATTTTGGATAAGATATCAATCTCCTCCACATCAAAAGGGAAGTATTGAGGAGTGTTTCGCATCGGAAACCTCACAATGAAGGAGGGGGCCAAATACCTCAAAGCTTCAACATTAGAATTATGTAATTCTAGAAAGGTAACTTCTCTCATCTCCCTTTCAATACTCTCCCTATTAGCCTCCCTATTTCTGGGTTCGTTATCGGTCTTTTGTACGTTGAGCCGCGTGTCACGTGAATGATTGACCTTTGTCTCTTCAGTGACAATAACTCTTTCCCTTAGGGGAGGGATCTCCAAGATACCTTTCATCTTTGTGAAGTGAGGTTAACTGGCTCTAGAGTCTTGTTATACTTGAACCTAAGAAGTCGTAGCAAGTACATGTCCTTTGACATCACTGTCACTCTGTGTGCATGGGCAGCTAGAATGTAGCTGTCTTGAAAAATGCTCAATGAGTCAATCCTCAACAACCTTCTACAAGCAACCCAGCACTGAGACTTGCCAACGCATACCAATGTGGTTCCTTTCGTAAATGGGATTGGAATCAAGCAGCAAGGAAAGTTATGTATTGGCTTTCTATCAGCATACAGGACACTATGATTGGGCATATATAGGATGCCAAGTCACCTAAGGAGGCATGGGATACCTTGGTGAAGCTGTATGAAACTAACACCAAGGCACGAAAGATTCAGTTGAAGAATGAGCTTCATACTGTGGAGAAGAAAAATATGTCTATGAATGATTATGCCTTAAAGATCAAGGGCATTGTGGAATCCTTTGCATCAATTGGTGTTTTTTTAATGATGATGATAAGGTGGAAATGTGTCTACGTAGTCTCGGGCCACAATACAAGGGATTCAAGACATCTATTAAAACTCGGGAGAACATTCCCAACTTCACAGGTTTGGTGTTAATGCTGATCATTGAAGAGAAGAATTTGGGTGAAGATCAGTAGTCTTCACAAAACAAAAATAGTTCAGAGTAGCAGGCCTTCTACACAAGTTTAGGCAAAGGAAGAGGTAGAGGTTGTGGACGTGGCCAAGGTAGTGGCCGAACAGGTAATCAGAATTATGGTCGGCGGCCCAGCACAGCAACAGTCCCAGGATTCGGAACAACACATAGGTGGAAGAGGCCAGTTTAGAGGCAGGGGAAGTCAAAGAGATCGTGGTAATTGTCAAAGACAGCATAATGATACACGAGGTTGTTTTTATTGCGATAAGCTTGGACATGTGTAGACAGATTGCTATAAGAAGCAGAGTGACATGCGAAATGGAAAAGTGCAACAAAACAATTATGCGTCCTCTAGCAGAAATAATAAAGATAATAAGAGGTTATTTGTTATGCAACATGTGGTTAATGTTGTGTCTGGAAATGATGTTGTAGCATGTAAGGATGATGTATGGTATGTTGATTCAGGTGCTTCGAACCACATGACAAGTCATGGTGAGTGGTTTAAGGAAATGAAAAGTCTTGAAAGACTAGGTTTTGTTGAAACAGGGGATGACACTGCTCATCCGATTGCCCATGTTGGAGATATGTCATTGTCTATGCAAGATGGTAAGGTGAAGTACCTCGCAGATATACTTCATGTTCCGAACATTACAAAGAATTTGGTTTCTGTTGGCCATGTGATTGAGTAGGGTTTGTAGGTCCGATTTAACCCTGATGGCTATTATGTAGAAGACTTTGAAGATAAGTGTAGGTTGGTTGCAAAAGGCAACAGAGTGGGTAGAATGTTTACATTGTACGTAAATATGCTTGAAGTGAGTGCTACAATGTTTGTAAATGGTTCAAGAGTTGTTGCAGATACAAACATTTGGCATAAGAGAATTGGGTATGTAAATGTACAAAGAATGAAGTCTATGCAAACCATAGAAATTATGACAGGGTTGCCTAAGTTTAAAGTTGAAGGTATGTAGAAAGTATGTGAAGCATGTCAATTTGGAAAGCAAACAAAGCATGTATTTCCACATGATAGAAATGTGAGCAGGAACTAGATGTTGTGCATTCATATGTATGGGGTCCTGCGAAGACTGTGTCTATGGGTGGCTATAGGTACTACGTAACATTTATTGATGACCACACGAGGAAAGTATGGGTGTATTTCATGAAGGAGAAGAGTGAAGTGTTCTCTCGTTTTCAGAATTTCAGAGTGATGGCTAAAAAATAGACAAGAAAGCATGTGAAGTGCCTAAGGTCAGATGAGGGGGAGAATACTTCTCTAAATTCTTACAAAAGAATGGCATTCAGAGATAATTTACATGTAGATACACTACGCAGCAAAATGGAGTTGCTGAGTAGAAAAACAGGCACATTACAGAGATAACATGAGCATTGATGGCAGAGAAGAATATGCCGTATAGCTATTGGGCTAAGGTTGTGTCTACAGCAATTTATATCATGAACAAGACTCCTATTGTAGCCATACATGATGAAACGCCAAAGGAGAAGTTTACTGGCAAGAAACCTGATTTGTCTTACTTGAAAGTTTTTGGATGTATTGCATATGTGCATGTGCCAGATGAGTTGCGTACTAAGCTGGATCCAAAGGTAGAAAAATGTGTGTTTATTGGGTATTCCCTTGAGCAAAAGGGAAATAGATGCTATAATCTCGCTACACGTGAATTGAGGGTAAGCAGGAATGTTATATTTGATGAGATGAGTAGCTAGTATGCTGCTGAAAAAGATGCTTTTGGGGTTGATGTAAGTAGAAACATGGTTGCACAGAATGCAAGTCAGCAATCACAGTCATTGAATAGACCAGGAGAGTCCTCATCCAGTGGTTCTGTGGGATAGACCATGGAGTGGCAGGTTGTGTCATAATACCAGTCTTGAAAATGTAGTTGGTACATCACATAAAGGTAAAGAGAAAGTGGTTGAGCCCCTTGGTATGCCTGATATTTTTGCAGAGCATTCTCTTGTTGATGGAGACTCTAGTGGCTCGGAGATGAGCCTTGATGAGGAGCTTGGGATTCCAGCAATGAGAACACCTGGTGTGAAGAAGGCTATGGAAGCCATGAATGCAAAGTTATGAAGATCTGGAAGAGTCAAAAACCCTGTGTAGAGGTTGACTTATGATGGTTATGTTGCACATCACTATGCTTATATGGAAAAAGTTGTGCAGGTTGTAGAACCTACATGTTTTGATGAGGCTATTGGAAATGTGTGTTGGGAGAAAGCTATGGATGAGGAGATGGATGCATTGTATGGAAATGAGACTTGGGATTTGGTGCCATTACCTGCTGAAGGCAGGAAAGCTATTGGTTGTAAGTGGGTGTATAAGGTGAAACATAACAGTGATGGTAGCATAAGAAGGTACAAGGCTAGATTGGTAGTAGCCAAAGGATATGTGTAAACACATGGGATTGATTATAAGGAGAAATTTTTCCCGGTTGCAAAGATGGCAACTGTGAGAGTTGTGATTGCGGTGGTTGTAGCTAAAGGCTGGTTTTTACATCAGATGATATAAAAAATGCATTCTTGCATGGTGACTTGCAAGAAGAATTGTTTATAGATCAGCCAATTGGTTTTGAGGATACAGGTCACTCGGAGTATGTATGTAAGATTTATAAGGCTTTGTATGGGCTGAAGTAAGATCCACTAGCATGGCATGACAAGATTGCTGAGTATCTTGTCACTATTGGTTTTCATATGGTAGATGCAAATCATTCTTTGTATGTGCGTAAGAGTAATAAGGGTATTGTGATCATCACCATATGTAGATAATCTTATTGTTGTGGGTGACAACTTGGATAAGATTGAGCATGTGAAAAGTCTTCTTGAAAAGGAAGTTTGAGATGAAGGATTTGGGAGATCTGTGCTACTTTTTGGGAATTGAGGTCGTTCGCACACGTGAGGGTATTTGGCTATCATAGAGACAGTATGTATTGGACATGTTGTCCAAGTATGGGATGGCCGATTGTAAGTCAATCTTGATGCCATTAGATCAAAATAGCAAGCTTGTTGTGGATGCAGGTTATGTGTTAGAGGATCCTACTATGTGTACAGGAAGATTGAAGGGAGTTTGATCTATGTCACGATCAGTAGGCCAGATTTGAGTTACACTATTGGTTTAGAGAGCCAGTTTATGCAGGTTCCGCCCAAACCACATCTTGACAGTGTGCGACGCACACTTTGGTATTTGAGGGCCATTGTTGATTATGCATTGTTTTATTCAATAGGTATACCATTAGAGCTATATGGGTACACAGATGCAGACTGGGCAGGTAGCATCTCAGACAAGAGATATACTAGTGGATTTATGTTTTCATTGGGGAGTGTTGCTGTGACATGGAGCAGCAAGAAGCAGCCCACAGTTGCCTTGTCGCGTGAGTACAAAGGCAGAGTACATACTTGGGGGTTCATTATATGTAAACTCTATATATCACGTACATTCAAGGCTTAATTTAAAAACCCTTATCTGTAAATTTTTCATGAATAAAACACACCCTTTTTCTATTCAATCTGTAAATACCCCTTTAAATGGTACCCTTTTGTATGTAAAAAATGTGTAAAAAAGTGATTAAAAAAACCCTTCTATTGAACCCACGTGCTACGCTTACATATTTATGAGTGACCCCTCGAGAGTACTTAGGAGTTGCGGTGGCAACGTGTGAGGTAGCTTGGTTGCTTAACCTACTTGCTGATTTGGGGTTGCATGTGGAAAGGTTGTCATATATATTGTGACAGTCTTAGTAGTATACAGTTGGCTAGGAACCTAGTTTTCCATGCGTGGACAAAACACATTAAGGTACATTACCACTTTATTAGGGAGAGAGTCTTGGCAGGCGACATTGACTTGGCCTACGTCAGCACACAGGATCAGGTCGCTGACATCTTCACGAAGGCCTTGGGAGCTGAGAAGCTCCGCAGATTTTGAGATATGCATGGAGTTCATGAGTTGGAGTTGAGCTTGAGGGGGAGTCTTGAGATGTCAAGCTCAACATGAGCTAACACTACCGAGGCGCCTGCATGACCGTTCGACATTTACACTACTGGTGGGTTTGATAGCTGGCACCGACATATCTTTGCCAGAGATTCTACACCTGGACTACACTGACTAGTCCACACCTACACACTCCTCTTAGCTTGTTCACATTATGGAATGCTTGTATATACTCTATTATGTGTGTTAGTCACTTTATCTTCTTTGTAGATCTCTTTTGTTGTGTGAAGAAGAAGAATTTTCAGCCTCTCACCTTGTATGTTCTCTTCTAGGGTTTGTGTGAGTGTGTGTGTGCTTGCAAGGGCTCAAGCTCTCTTCTCCCCTGCATCTTTTCAATAATTGTGCTAAAAAATTCACCTGCAGAGGAAGCATAGAGAGGGGTGCTAATGTGAGGCCCAAGTAGGTTGCTGGTTATGCTAGAGTAGGCACTATGGTAGCCCAAGAAGGGCGCTCTTCAATGTGTGTCATGAGGAGAATGGGGGGTATATATTCCCCCCACCATAGTATGAGGTCAACCCTAGTTGTGGCAGTCAAGTTGGCCTAGAAAAGGGGGAAAAGGTTGGCCATGTGTGGCAAGAAGGGGCCAACTTTTTGGCACCCATGTTGGCCCCCTAGGTCTCATGAAAGTGCCCATTTGCCATGGTCAAAGGGCCAGTAAATAGGGGACCGGAATTGAGCCCAAGAAGAAGGCCAAAAAGAAGGCAAAAATGTCATGCCAAGACCCAAGTTGGCGATGCAACATGAACATGCTTCAACACCCATTGTTAGACCCAACTTGGAGGTCTCTTGATGACCCGTTTCTATATACCGTGGTTTTTCCATTTTTTGCATATCTCTAAACCACTCCCTATGACTGGTCATGTGGTTAGAGGCACTTGAATCAACATACTATAAATCTCGAAGGTTCATTACGTCTATAATCATAGAACTAAGCACACTTGGAGGTCTCTTGATGACCCGTTTCTATATACTGTGGTTTTTCCATTTTTTGCATATCTCTAAACCACTCCCTATGACTGGTCATGTGGTTAGAGGCACTTGAATCAACATACTATACATCTCGAAGGTTCATTACGTCTATAATCATAGAACTAAGCACATATTGCATCATAAATAGCTGCTCATTGATATCTTTAGCTTTCTGGCTTAAAGATGCATAATTCCCATTTTACAGCTTCCCACTTTTGATGTCATTTTGCTTTTTATAGCACTCCTTTGCTATATGACCTAGGTTCGCCACAATAATAGCACTCCATGCTATTTCTACTCTGGTCTCTTTGCCATCCACCTTGGCATCTTTGGCTCCCCTTACCTCTAGAGTAGCCTCTTCCACATGTTTGTACCACCTGCTTGTACATTAGATTCTTGTTATTATTACTACCCATGATTTCGATTTCCAAATCGGTCTGCACCTTGGCCTCTAGATGATGATTTACCTTTACCTCTACTTATGTTATTGCCCATGATTTCAATTTCCAAACTGGCCATGCACCTTGGCCTCTAAATGATGATATGCCTCTACCTCTACTTATGTCCATGTAGAAGGCCTGCTCCTACATATAAAAGATAATGTCACGTAGGCTCTAACGCCTGTGACCGATGGCAGACTGCCCCAGACGAGGCTTTAGCATCAACGCCTCGGCCGGAGCGCCGAGGACGTGGCCATCCGGGATAGGACGCCCATGCGGAGTCATGAGTGGCCAGGCTAGTGTGGACGGCAGGCCACACACTATATAGCTTGGGGGATGAGGGGCAATCCTCATTCTTCCTCTGCGGCGGCTGGGTGGTGAGCCAGAGGCCGTCCCCTCTTGTAGTAGCACCCGTAGCGGCGCTACGGAGATCTAACATTGGTATCAGAGCTTGGCGTCGAGATCGTGAGTGGCATGCAAAGCGGGCCCAGCCGTTTAATGATTGGCTCTCAATCAAAATTGGGGGGATAACCTTATCCCAAAGGTCTTCATCATCTTCTACTTTAATTCTAACCTGATGATACCCTAATCTCAGGTCTACTTTTGTAAAGTATCTCGATCTGGAATAGAGTTGATCAAACAACTCATCCATGCATGGCATCGGATACTTGTTCTTAATCGTTATCTGATTAAGAGCCCTATAGTCTATGCACATCCGCATAGATCCGTCTTTCTTCTTTACCAGAAGAATAGGCGATGCCCACGGACTTGAACTAGGCCGAATAAAGCCTTTGTTTAAATATTCCGTCAATTGTTTTTCCACCTCCTGTGCCTCGGAGTGGCTTAATCTATAAGCAAGTTTGCTTATAGGTTTTGATCTTGGCATAACTTCGATGCCATGGTCTACTTCTTTAGATGGTGGTAAGCCATCTGGCAAATCATCAAGAAAAACATCTTGAAATTACTCTAATAAATTCATTAAAGTATCTATCTACTTTTTCTTTAATGTCTCTTTCGCCTTGGCTTTTTTCTTGTTTGAATCGCATGCATGCCAAACAAGGTTTTAAAATAGTGGGTCTCGTCCAAGGCTATTTTGTTTTCCTTGTTTGTCTATGCAAACATCATCTACAGTTTTATCTACGAAAATAGAATTTAAAAGAGGGTAATAAGCATATACCTCTGCTATCTGGCCTCTGTGGACCGCTGTGCACAGCTCCATGGAGGAAATAAGTGGTGTGGCGGGGACAGTACGGTCGCCTTGCAGGGTAATGACTCTACCACCATGCTCAAAACATAGCGTATTATGTAGGTAGCTTCGAGCTAGACTAGGGCCCAAGCCATACAGCCACTCCCTGCCTAGATATACCTCTCCTCTGGCTAAGTGCATGATCTGAAAGTCAAGAGGAGCCTCGTAGTCCTGTATAGATAATGGGACCTCCAATACTGACAAGCTGTAAGCCTATTTTAGTGCCATTGGAGTAGAACACAAAGCTTTCCCCAGATACAATTGAGCTTTTGGAGGACCCCACTACGTACAAGTGCATAGTGGGTAGCTTGATCTACATGACCATTACTAGGATATATTTAAGCTATGTTGTTGGATTTGTGAGTCAATTTATGCAGGCCCCTAAGAAGCTACACTAAGATGTGGCTAGACGGATTCCTAGGTACACAAAGTCCACAATCTTTTAAAGCCACAAGTGGGCATCTTTTATTGATATCTTTGCATCAACATCCATGGGGGTCACTTAGCCATGCTAAATGCCTTCAATAGGTGGGCAAGTGATGCCTAAAGTTATCATTTCAGAGCTTTGGTCCTTTTCCCATTCTTAAGAAGATTTTTCAGTAGGTACAAGTCCGCTTTCTTTGACATTCCCTACTAATAAATATGGTTGTCACCCAAAATGGAATAAATGGCAAGCGTCCAACAAAATGAAATAATAATTTGTTGATATCCAAAGTCGAACATCTCAAAAGCTTCTTGACCACCACTAGCTCGCCATTATCCTATTGGATACCAATGCACCACCCTTATATTATATTGTTTAGGCACTGACTAGCTCATGTTTTTATACCCATTACAAGGAATAGCCATGGTGGTTAACCAGCTCAAGCACAATGAGCATCCTCATATTCACACCTGAAGGTATGAGGCCAGATGGTTAGAGATGACTTATGAATGCATGCCCAATGAACTACTCTCCATTCTATAGTTTTAACCCTTCTATAGTATTTCACCTCCCAAGATATTGTAGGTAGCATATCAAGAGCTGAGACACAACTACAAACAACAAAGGACTTAAGGGCATCCCTAACGCACAAACCTTTGGATACCAAACCTTCATGCCACTATATCTACATGGTCTGCTCGCCCTTGGTATAGCATGTAATTACTCTTTGCATTTTTCATGCCAACAAAATTATTAGAGACATCATCCTAGGAATGAGATGGAGCTAAAAGCATGATTTATATTGATAATGAAAACATTTACAAATGAACAATGAAATATACATATAATCAAAGAGTATTTCATCTGGAGCATAACCTGGATGATCTTCCTCCTGCTTGGAGAGTGTAATCACTGACTTAACAACAAGCACAGGGACCCTAAATTAGAGGAGGAATAAATCATGACTCTTTGCATTTTTCATGCCAACAAAATTATTAGAGACATCATCCTAGGAATGAGATGGAGCTAAAAGCATGATTTATATTGATAATGAAAACATTTACAATGAACAATGAAATATACATATAATCAAAGAGTATTTCATCTGGAGCATAACCTGGATGATCTTCCTCCTGCTCGGAGAGTGTAATCACTGACTTTGCAACAAGCACACGGACCCTAAATTAGAAGAGGAACAAATCATGGTTACACTACGGATCTTGTTGTGTGAGTCGTCTCGTTGGCTTCACAAATTACCATAATCCTCATCAAGCCTTACATTTCTCTGCACTCTAGCAGTCCCCTTCTGTCGAGATAACTTATTGTAGTTGTTGCCAACAATTGGTCATCGGTTCGACCTGGGCTGCCAATGAGGGCATCAATGTCGAAAACCACTCTCTCCACCTCTCTCTGAGCCTACACTTTCCAACCTCTTCATTACCAGTTTCTGTAGAAGAACGGTTTGGTTTTGCATGGCTCTCTCTCTCTCTCTCTCTCCACACACACACACACACACACGGTAAGAAAAAGAAGAGCATGAACTAGATTACCCACTTCGTTCGAAGGCCATGAACAAGTAAAGGTGATTGCATTCGGAGAGAGGTCCCTAGTGGGCATACCCTTCCCCTTGTTACTTGCTCATACGTTGCCATCTATGGCTTTCAAGATGTAGGTAAAGGTGATTACATTTGGAGAGAGGCCCCCTATAGCTCTCCAATGGATCTCTCTCTCTCTCTCATAGTATATTATTTATCTTAGTGGCTACTCCACTCGATTTTCAACCCATAGAATCAGGTTTAAATCTCACCGATTTTTTTCAACCATGTATAATCACATTTCTCATGGCCTTGCTTGTGATGCGGCCGGGAATTGAACTAAGGACCTAATGGTCATAGCCATGGATCTTACTCGCTAGGCTATTGTTTTGAGGACTCTCTCTCTCTCTCCCTCTCCCTCTCCCTCTCCCTCTCCCTCTCTCTCTCTCTCTCTCTCTCTCTCTCTCTCTCTCTCTCTCTCTCATCGCTACCACTATGTTTGTGACTTCTAGGTGAGGTCTTCCCATAGATTCCCAGCAGTTTTTAGTCACAATGCTCACTCCAGCACCACCATCAAGGATTCCCTTGAGAGTTAATCCCTTGGTAGTAATGGGGAGGGTTGCATTAGATTCGTCACCTTCAAAGTACTGTCCCAACTGGTTAATAGGTATTTCAACGACGGAGTCTTCATCTAGGTTGGGCTGTAGATCCAAATGTTCCTCCACATCTTGAAGCATGTCGGGTCTATCCATATTTGCAAATTGTGGTAACCCCACCTTCAGTTCTCCATTGAGAAATGATCGAAGAGCTAAGAATAGCTCAGGATCTCCGTATAACTTGGATATGATCGTGGTTCTGATTTCAAAGGACATGAAATCCATTAGTTTGGACACATTCAACGGTACTTTTTGAGATATCAGCCCTTAACTAGGGACTGGTGAAGATGGAATCACTTCCTCTTCGATGGGGTCAGACATTCCCTCACTAAACATTCTTTCAAGCAAGAAGGGTGTCTGCCCACTTCCTGATGTCCTATCCTCACTTTCTTCCCGAATGATACTAGGTATAGCTAATGGTTTATGGCTCCTGTGAGGCTGAACTTATGTAGGAAATACTGTGTCTGGGATCTTGATTTTTCTAGGTTCTGGCTCCAGTTCTCTTTGTGTTTCTTCCACCAAACCCCTTAAGTGTTGCACTTGTTCAATCTCCTCTATTGGGTTTGGGTAAGTCCCAATCTTTTTCTTGAGGGTTTTTGGCCCACGTGGCTTAAGATGGCAAACGGTTGGTTGTGGGGCAAGAGGAGTTTCCTTTTGTTTCCCCCGATTTATGTCTGCTTGATTCTCCTTCGTTGCGCTCCCGAGTGGGTTCCTCCCTTAAAGTAGTGGCTTTGGTCTCCATGGTTTCTATTGAATCAGAATCATCTTCAGGATCATTCATATACACAGGGTTGTCTCCTGTCCCCCTATATTAGTCTTTGAACTAGGTTTGGAGCTTGTGGCATTAAGCGATCTCTTTCGTCGCATTTTCTTTTTCTTTGCTTGAGCAATTGATGCCGTATCCCTCTCTTCAAGGTTGTAGTTTTGATTTTGAAGCATTGACCGTGTGACTACATTTGCGGGTACAATAGGTGTGGTTCCTAGTGCCTCATTGGTGAACTCAACCAAATTCAATGGCGTAATCTTGGGTGCACTTGGATTATGTGGACATTGAGAAATCAAATGATCTATGCCACAACGATTACATGTAAGTACCGGTATTCCCGACGTGCTCCCTTGATTTGGTTGCATTTGAGTAGCGATCTTTTGTAGCCTATTAGGGCACTCCGTTACACGATGCGGTCCACCACAATCGTAGCATTGAAGAGGCAGTCTCCTAGCAAAGGTATTAAGGTTTTGCCCTCTTGTGGTGAGAGCAGCCGCTTGATATACAGGCTTGACTTGCCCGAAATGATCCTTCATGTTATATTGGGGAGTCATTTCAAATGTATCAATCCCATATGGAACAGTGGGGTCTATATCCTCTTCATAATCCCCACACACACTATGTGAATCACAACCCATCTGGTTTATAGGGGTAACCCTCGGATGCGGAGGTTGTGGTCCTAGCACTGGCGATGGTAACAGCACAGACTGGACTAAATTTGGGTTCCTTGGAACTATGTGTTGTGAGACGGTTGCTCGACAGGTGGTACAGGCATCAGTGCGGGTACTTGAGGTGCGTTTGACCAGGCTAGTGGTGCCTGATTTGCTAGCCTGATTTGCTAACATACACTTAAGTACTAGGCAATCCTTAGATTGATGGCCATACTTACCACATGTATTGCAAGTCCCATTGAATTTAACTCTGAATGTGGGACATTCACTCGTGCTATGTGCTCCTAAGCAAACTGAACACCATTGTTGCTCTCTTCTTGGGTACATATGACTATTTTGAGGAGCTCGATTACCCCTAAAGTATTCTTGGAGAGCCTTAGTAAGGTGAGCTATAGAAATTTTGGATATCTTGGGCTCCTTGGCAATAGGTTTTACAGTCATTGGCTCGTGCCCAGATACTTGCGAACTAACAGACTTTGTCTCCGAAGACACCTTTTTACCTGCAATCATCAAGTTGTCTTCTAAACTGGATTGCATTGGCAGTGACTGCTTCCCACATCGTAAGACCTCTAATGACTAGGCCATTGTATATGTCCTCGTGGCGCAATCCTCGGATGAATCTATCAAGAAGTTGGTTGTTATTGAAGCGCTCATCCGGGAGTACAGTGAGAATTTAGATGCTTTAGTCGGCTAATAAAGTCTCTCACTGACTCTTCTTCCTCGCGTTCAGCTTTTTGGACTTGAGATGCTATACCTCAAAGCACACCCTCACGTATGTATTCTTTCAAGAACAATCTCTTGAGAGTGGGATAGTGAGTACGCTCTTCAACCCTTAAAGTTTGATACCAATCTTCGGCTTTTCCACTCAAGGTTAAGCCTAAGGCTTTACACTTATGTAGCTCATTGTGCTCTTCCAAGGAATCACACACGTGTTCAAAAACTTCAATATGCTTCCTAACATCTTCGTTACACTGAAGTTCTGAGTGAGCTTGGCAACTTGTACCGCCTTGCTTCTAGGCTCTCTCTCAGGTATGCCACGCATGTTTTTTGTAATAGATCATCCGATCATTTGAGCAAACGTTGCTAGATCACCTAAGTGAGCAGGCATAGCTGGTGGAGGCACTTCTGGGATGGCCTGGTTGACAGGAGTTGGCATTGGTCTTGGTATGTATGCAGATGAAGCAGGATATGATATGTGACTAGGCATAGCTCCTCTTGGATAAGGGTTCTGATTGGCATAACAGGAGGCATAGGAGCTACATGAGCATGAGTAGTAATATGTACATATGGTCGATATGCACTGGTACGCACTGTTGTAGGTACTGTACCACTAGGTAGCAGTGTTGTCCTAACTACAATGTTGGTAAAACGGGTGCACTTTTCGTCATGCTCATCATCGGAGTAGGTATTGTGGATTCCCTAATGGAAAGTTGAGCCAAAGTTGGAAAGCTAAAGTTACTGCTCGTGGGCTCAACTTGCATTGAGACTCCAGGCGAAACAACATACGAAGGATCTACGGGACTCACCCAATTGCGACAGGGTTGGTTGTTTAACCTTGCCCGTATCCAAAAATCTCATAGGGCTAGTTGAAACTAGGTTCACTCCCCTCTGCCTCTTGAATTGGATAATTCTATGGACAACTTCACATATCATTTGTTGTTGTTCATCTAGATTGGTGGCACTAGATGTAGATCGTATGACTTCTAACCAACCTACATGGTATGTGTAACCTGTGTATAGGTCAGTCAAAGTCTCCGTGTAGGTCATATTCCCAATTTTCATTGAGAAATATCCCATCTAAACTTGGCGTGCCAAAAGGTTCTCTCGAAGTGGACGCAATGTCACTTCTTGTGGTTTAACTTCTAGGGGCCTCTACTTTAGGAAGAGCATCAAAAGGTGGTAGCTCAGTAGGGCCTTCATTACATGAAGTGGGTAGAATATCCACATGGACACTCTTTGGGAGGGCAGGGTCTACATGAGATGTGAATGGCGAATCTACTTCCCCACCTCCTTCGTTTACTTCACTTGTCGTCGCAAGTTCAGAGCCCGTAGCTCTACTAAAAGTCTCTATTAGACGACTAAACATGCTAGATCCGGGTTGTGGGGCCCAAACTGGCACGTTTTGGCTTGCTTCCTCACAGTTCTGGGTAGGATGCCCTTCCATGACTTCAGAGTCAG
>NC_141064.1:34118198-34120698 GCF_041138505.1 Cibotium barometz
GCAACCAGTGTCTAGCACACCTCCCCTCAAGTTAACTTAGCACACCTGGACCCTGTACCAAGTTTCTCTCTTACTTGATAGCCCGCGACCAGTGCCTCAAGTCCCTAAACTCATAGTCCTTGACACACTCTCTCTCTATGTGTCCAAGGCTACTACAAGTGCCCGCGACCTTGACTAAAGTGCTCACACATACATCTACCACGTGGCCTACATCATCCGGTGGCTCAGAGGTGGTTTCACTTTGTTGGGGCAAGTTACATTGGGTTGTGGGGTCTCTCTCTCTCTCTCTCTCTCTCTCTCTCTCTCAGAAAAGATGATCCGACTCCACTTCCTTTGGAGCCTCCATGAAGTTTGCCGATGTCGTTCCTTCTCCACTGGATTTGCTGTAGCAATCTCTTGCCATGTGTCCTGGCTTTCCACAGCTGTGGCAAGTGAAGGTCCTTCCTCCTACTCTGCCTCTTCCTCGTCCTCGTCCTCGAGAGAATCCTCCTCGGGTGAAGAATGCTTTTTCTTCTCCTGCTGTTGAGTCGAGCCATTTCTTCTCTTTGCCTCTGCTCTCTTGCTCTAGTAGAGCTGCTTCTATCTCGTGTAGCTTCTCAGGTACATTCTTTAGTGTTACAATATTTTCATATTCACCTTTGTCCACACTCTTCAGAAGCACTGCTAGTGCCTCATCATCTTCTACCTTTTTGCCAATAGCTGCCAGTTGTTGCTTAATGCTTTTATATCTGTTCAAGTGTATGATTAAAGGTTCACTTCCTTCATGTCCAATTTGTAGAATTGCATTAACAGATTTATCTTTGAATTTTTCGCTTGTGTGCCAAATAATTTATTGAGTTCATCCCATGCATCTTTTGCCCATTGTATCCCTGTGATGTGATGAATGATTTCATCATTTAAGCTGAGTGCAATAAGTCCCAATGCTTTTTCATTCCTGCTCTTCCACTCATTTTTCCCTCTCGCCTCTGGGCATTCATCTCTTCCCTCAACTAGCCCCCACAGATTTTTCCTCATGAGCAAATACATGGTTTTTATCTGCCATGTGTAAAATTGCTCCCCATTAAATTTGGCTATTTCTTGTGCTGTACTCATGATGATGTGAAGGGGATCTTACCTCTTGATCCAATTTCAAGATTCAAGGGCATTGTCTACCCTTTTACAACTCAATCTGGTGTTTAAGAGATGATTACAACAAATTTATCAGCATAAAATCACAAGAAATCACATTAAATCAAGGGTAACCAATTTGTACGGAATGGTTGGAGTATCAAACCAACTCCGAATTGTAATCTAAAGTTATAGGGATCTGTATCAGATACCTAATGGTTAATTTGAACCCTCAATTGCAGCAAAATATAGTGATTAGCATTGATTAATCTCACTGATTAGCAAATTAATCCACTATTTTGTGTGCAAAAAATAGAGTATGCGGGGAGTCCAGATCTGGGGCCTTAGACCTCAAATGAGCTCAAATGCTTTCAAGGCCATCAATAGCAATGAGTCTAGTAGAGGATTAAGCCAAGAAACACAAGATTTGACCAAATATTGAATGCTTAATCTATGTTTTACCAAAGTCACCTGCAGATTTGATGAAGAGCTTGGATCTCATTGTAGACTTGATCAAATTGAATTCTGACTTCACCAGCTTGTAGAGCATGCTTGAAAACCCCTAGAGCTATGAGGAATTAGAGCCATTGCAACTGAGCAAGAAGAAATCTCAATTTCCCTTCTGAAAAATGGCGCCAGTAAATCGGGCTGCCGCCGACGTTCTGCGCTGAATTGGTTCAATTCCCTTGGGCTGTGTAGCCCCTTGAGTCTACTATGAGTACCTAAAAGGGCTTGGGGTAATGTTGAGTGTGCAAGGAGATAGAGTTCCTCCACCAGCTGGGGGTACAGAGGCTAGTTGAAAATAACTAATTTTTTTTATTATTTTCTAATTATCTACTAATCCTAATTAACTAGATAATGGGCTCATAAACTTGATGAATTCTAGGCTTGGCTCTGATACCATGTTGAAATTACAGTAATGTGATGAGCTATGGTGGATCAAATACTAGAATCAACATCATTAACAAAGTGATTAGTAAATAATTAAGGTGTAATTAGCAAATAATTAAGATGTAATTAGCAAATAATTAAGATGTAATTAGCAAATAATTAAGATGTAGGCATGGATAATCAAAAACCAGCAAATTCTCATTAGGCCAATGCCTCAATTTATAAAGTTCACATCCAAGCATCTAATCCCACTGATTTCTCCTTGATTCACTCCACCTCTTTTGCTTGATTCTCTCCACCTCTTCACTTTTCCCAGAATATCTCCACCTCTTTTGCTTGATTCTCTCCACCTCTTCACTTTTGCTTGATTCTCTCCACCTCTTCACTTTTCCCAGAATATCTCCACCTCTTTTGCTTGATTCTCTCCATCTCTTCACTTTTGCTTGATTCTCTCCACCTCTTCACTTTTCCCAGAATATCTCCACACTTCCTAAATCTTCTC
>NC_141064.1:34125698-34263198 GCF_041138505.1 Cibotium barometz
AGATTTGAAGGGTTGCTGCATTATATGTCTGATGAGTTTCTTTTAGTCCACATAATGATTTGATTTCATAACGACTATTTTTTAAATTCTATGTTATTTTGATAACATCTTCTTATAAACCAGGATTCTTATAATACAATAATGGAGGAGAATAATTGTTCCTTCACTAAGCTACTACATCATGACTCATCAAAAAGAAATCAAGAAGCGAGAGTATATATGTCGAGTGAAGACAAGGTTTGGTTAATTTTTTTTCTTTCTCTTTTTACTTTTGTAATTATTAATGCTAGTTTTTTGCTTGTTCCAAAGGTAAGTGAGAAAATGAAAACTCATTTGGAAGAAAGAATTCACCAAAAGAGTGAAAATGTTAGACACCGACAACCATTTTAAAGATATCGTTGTATATAGATATACTACGTTATGATTCTCCTATTTTATGGGTTTGATTTTGTTATTTCTATTAGGATTTAGAACACATTGGAAAATCAAATGTAAAGGCATCATGTGAACCTTTACAAGTAAGTGATATTATTATAAGTTTATTATTTTGAATGTTTTTATTTTGGTAAATTGAGTATGCTTTAAAGTTTTATATACTTAGTATCATGAATGTAGGTAAGCCACATTTCAGAGGAGGATATGGAGACACTCTTATTGAAGTACATGAGAGTGCATACAATTTATGACATGTGCTCTTCTCTCAAGAGTACATATGTCAATCTAAAGAAGAAGAATAGTAGTTTCAAAAACTACTCAAAGGATACGAAAAAGCGTGGGAATTGACATTATGATTCGTGACATTGTGCATTGGTTTATTGCCAACAAGAAAGTCAATTTTTGCACAATCCACGCCTATTAGTTTAGAAGATGTAGACATAATCCCATGACATTTAGATAAGCTTGAAGCACTATTTATTTGAACATGTATGTAGACCACTTTTGGCTCTCTTTTTAAATATGCAGAACTTTTATTGCTTAATATTTGATAAGTAAAGAGATTTATATTTTATAATGCATTATAGAACTACTTAATCTATAATATTATGAGTAGTATATTGACATGGTTTATGGAACTATCTAGAAGGTAAGCTTCTAAGCATTCCCTATATAGAGATACAATGGATTCACTATATAATTTCCTAGGTACAAACAAGGATATCTAGGAAAAGTACAGACTAGGGAAAATGAAAGATAGGCTAACTAGAAAATACAATGCATGGATTTCTCTATATAGGTAAATTTGTGCACATTGGAAAAAAAATTCCTATGTAGGCAAATTTATATAGAGAAAATTTACCAATGTAGGAAATTTTTTCCTATATAGAAAATTTTTACTATGTAGGTAAATTTTTCTATATATAAAAATCCATGCATTGTATTTCCTAGTTATTTTCTCTACTTTACACTTTTCCTAGATATGTTCATTTATAAATGTTTTTTTCCCTGTACAGAGAATGAACAAAGGTTTCGTATGTTGTGTGAAGTTGAGAGGAAAGTTGGTGTTGCTTGTTTGACTGCATGTTGGCAATGGAGCTTGCTTGTAGAAGAAGTTCGATTTCAAGCAAAGAAGCTTAATGTTTCCGTGTGCCGAAGAGTGGAGAATGAACGGTAGCCACAACAAAAAGGCACAGGGGAGGGGAGTTGCGTGTGAGTTGGCACCGGAAGATTGGAGAGCTCTCTGTCATCACAACGGCACAAGAAGGAGGATCGGCCTCACCTCCTAGCACTCCTCCCCACCGGCCACAAGCAAGGTTCAACGCATCAATCTGCAAGAAGCCAAGATGAGAGTGTCATCTCTCAAATCTGCCATTCCACCTCATCAGAACTAGGGACAGCCGTTGTGTGTGAATTGGGAAGGGTCAGAATACTTACGATGAGAGCTGGCTCCTGCCAAGGTCTGAACCCAACCTGAGCAAGTGGAATCCGCTGAATTTTTTTCTCTTGAAAATGCGTACAATCATCACCGAAATGCCACGTGTCTTTTACGTCAAGTCCCAGTCCAATGATTTATCAAAAGTTCAGGGAATCTTTTCCCCCAACTTTCCTAATCTTATGAGTGACCAGTCGTCCCAGCGCGTCTCTAGTCTCTCGCTCTGTGAGATCGCTGCTGTGCGCGCGCGTCGCAATGTCTGCAATCGTCGCCGATGGAGTGCCGCCTGCAGCCTTTCGCCCTGCCGCTGCTTCCAATTCGCCAGCGGAAGTGGGAGGCGCCTCCCGCATACCCAACAAGTAAGTAAGGCCTTTTCTATTCCAGTGAATGAGAGAAATCAGCACTACTGAATATCCAGCTTCGCTAGTGTGCTAATCGTGGCGCCGCGCGCAGGCCTCAGCATCTTGTCACCCAGGGGATTTTCTTGAGCCATTCGGGCCACCAGAAGGACTTCGCGAAGAAGCTCTACAACGCCCTCATCAAGGCCAACCACACCCCATTTCTCGATGTGCATTCCCTCCCCAAAGGGGAGCCCTTCCCCGACCACATCAGGACAGCCGCACGAGACTGCAAGCTGGGTGTTGTCATCCTTTCTCCCGAGTACGTCCGGTCCTACTGGCCGATGCTAGAGCTCGAGATTTTCGCAGATCAGGCACCCTCCCTCAAGATTCTGCCTCTCTTCTACAAGCTCTCGCCCGCTGATGTTAAGTCCCTCGACAATTTGTCCCAGTGGAAGGTATGGGAGGCATGGCAGGAGATTGAAAACAGACACCCTGATACTGACCTCCCCAGCTGGACCAAAGCTCTCACATCCCTCGCCAAGATCAACGGGCTGGAGTTTCAGAAATCACCCAGCGAAGCCCACTTCATACAAAAGGTTGTGAAAGAGATCTGCAAGCTCCTTCCACCTCCTGCTTTCTTTGATCTTTCGTATGCCAAAGGACAGGCACACCTGATTGAGGTAAATTAGTTCTGTGCTCTCTATTTCTTCTAATCTCACGAGCAGCTCCACAAGCTCTAAAATGGCAAGTCTTATCTTGAATTCAGGAGATGGCAAGGAGATTCCAAGAAGCCGACTCTAGTGCCAGCTTCTCAGAGGCATGTGTCGTGGGATTGCATGCCATAGCGGGCTCAGGGAAAACCACAATATGCAAAATCATGGTCAACTACTACTGGCACACATATCCAGGAAAATCTGTGCTTCTTGACTTCCCCAGTGATGGTGATAAGGGCAAGCTTTTAGAAAGCCTCAAGATAGTCCTCCAGGATCTCACTGGTGCAGACAGCGCGATTGGCAAATTGCACGATTTTGACCGGGTATACATCTATCTTCTTCCATCCCAATGCAATGTTATCTATATTGAATATCAGCTAGTTAAATCCTTTGCCTTGGCCTAAATCACTGATTGGACTTTGCTGTGCTCATCATCACTAGGCAAGTTGCACGAATTTGACTAGGTATACGCTATCTTCTGTTATACATATTGATTAACAAGGATCAAAGAATATCAAACAACAATTTGACCCCAATTTCCTATAGCAATTTATGAAAAAGTAAATGCCCAAAGTTTTGAAATTTTAAAAAATGATAGTTTACATTAAAAACTAGCCCTTAAAATTTGAAGGGTTAAAATAGTTGGCATCTTTTATTCAATGGACATCGTACCTACATGGATGGATTCCACATGTCTAGTATTTTTTCGATTCTAATATGTAATAACCAAGCATTTGTGCTCTTCTCAGTATACGACGTTGCTATTAAGAGATGCATTATTTGTTTTGGAACGGATTTTGATGTTAAAAGATAGCATTGCTCTACAGCCGTCCATAGTACCTTATAAAGATATTAGATATAATTGAGAGCTGGAACCAGGATTATTAAAGGCTCCTTGTACTTGTGTGTAGGCCGTGCAAATCATGGTGGACTATTTGAAAAATCATGAGGTTTTTATTGCCATGGACAACGTGTGGGGGAGGTCCTATGAAGACGCTAGAAGGATTCTCAAAGCTGAGTTTCAACAAGGAAGCAAGGTGCTAGTAACTAGTCGGGATGAGAAAATTATAAAAAACTTGCTCACAGGTAGTGGCAAGAAGGTGAGCATGGGAGCAGCGCCTAGTGTAGGTCAGGAGGAAGCGCTGGAAATCATGGAGCATGCATTTGAAGGTAAATTATCAGAGATATCAAGAGACTTTCTTGACCAGGGTTCAAACTCTGGTAGCAGCTATCACCCATTGGCGTTGAAACAAGTGGGGCTTAAGTTGAAGAGGATGGTACGCGAACGACCCAATGCAGGAGATTTGAATGAATTAGTTTCAGAAATAGGTGGTCCATTGAATCGGGAGCTGTCCAGAGTGGAGGATTTCATCAAGACTAGTTTCTCTGACATACCAGTCATTCAGCAGCAGATGTTTCTGGATATTGCTCTAGTGATCCTACCCAGTGGAGTTGATCGCCTTGATGATGTACGTCAATGGTTGAGCGCACTGTACGAGGATGAGAACTCTACTAATTCTTCCACAAGGATTCGCGATCTCGTAAGTTTGAAATGATTTGTTGGTTGATCCAAGGTTTGCATCTCGTGTTTTGGAAGATCTTCTTCAAGATTATAATCAAGACCCTTTAATTGGTTACTTGCAGATGAGCCAACTAGCTGTGGATGGCCTTGTACGGTATGAGAGGAGTACAGCTAGAGTTCACGATCGATTTTCTAAGAAAGAGGTGGAATCAGTGTCCGTTCATGACTTGTATGTCGATTTGGCCAAGTGGGAAGCTGGTATGGATTATAATTATAGGTTCTACTTAGAGTTGGATTCTTCAAAGTTGGCGACGCAGGAAGCCGTTGGATGGTGGTCGGAGCTACAGAGAGTCGTTCTAAGTTTTGAAAGCGAGCATGTGAGGTTGGGCAGTATCATGGGGTTGCTAAGTTGCCCTGATTTGCAGGTCTTGGTCATCAAAAACTGTAGCATTTCGGAAGGGCTACAGCTGACGGAAACACTTCGTGTTCTGAGTTTAAATAACGTGAAGCTAGAGCACTTGAAAGGATGGAGGCATGCCAAAAGTCTAGCAGTCCTGAAGCTGAAGAATTTGTCGTGTGAAGAGGGCATGGAGGCATTGTGTGGCTTAGCCAACTTGAAAAGTCTGGTGGTCGATCCGCTGGTGGTTGATCAGGATAGTTGTGCATGGGAAGGTTCTGCAGATTTCAGCATGTGTGGTCAGTTAGAAACAATCCGAAGCTATGATTCCCTATCAAAAGAAGTTTCAAACCTCTCTTTTTCTGGATGTACTAGCTTGAAAGAGCTCTACCTTAAGTGTGATCAAAAGGCTCTTTCCTTGGATGGCCTCGTGCAGCTGGAGGAGTTGAAATTAGGATCCTGCATGCGTTTGGAAGAGGTCAGAGGTATGGCTACCCTCAAGAACCTCCAAGAACTGTGTTTCTCTCATTGTGGAAATCTCACGAAGCTCACAGATTTAAGTGGCCTGTCTAGCCTCCAAAGGCTCGAGATTGATTCCTGCAGTTCCTTGGAAGAGATAGGGAGTCTCAGCGGCCTGTCCAGACTCCAAAGGCTCAAGATAACTTCCTGCAGTTCCTTAAAAGAGATGGGCAGTCTCAGCGGTCTGTCCAGCCTTCAAAGGCTCAAAATTGTTTCCTGCAGTTTCTTGGAAGAGATGGGCAGTCTACTCAGCAGCCTGCCTAACCTCCAAAGGCTAGAGATTGATTCCTGTCCTTGTTTGAAGCTGGACCTTTCCGACTTCAGCAACAATATGCCTGCCTTGTGGTTGCTCAAATTGAGGGGATGTGAAATGCTGGCAGAGACGTGCAATGTGGGGCCCCTCAGCAACCTCCACCATCTCGAATTGGGAGGGTGGGCCAAGGTAAAGAGGCTCAAGATTGATTCCTGCAAGTCCTTAAGGGAGATAGGCACTCTCAGCAACCTCTCCAGCCTCCTAAGGCTCGAGATTGTTTCCTGCAGTTTCCTGGACGAGATAGGCAGTCTCAGTGGCCTGTCCAACCTCCAAAGGCTCAAGATTCATTCCTGCAGTTTCTTAAGTGTGATTGGTGGTCTCGGCTGCCTATCCAGCCTCCAAAGGCTCAAGATTGTTTCCTGCTCTTTCTTAAAAGAAATTGGTGGTCTCAGCGTCCTGTCCAGCCTCCAAAGGCTCAAGATTGTTTCCTGCAGTTTCTTGGAAGAGATAGGAACTCTCAGTGGTCTGTCCAGCCTCCAAAGGCTCGAGATTGACCACAGTTCCTTAAAAGAGATAGGCAGTCTCAGCGGTCTGTCCAGCCTCCAAAGGGTCGAGATTGTTTCCTGCAGTTCGCTCAAGTTTGATTTCGGCAGTTTCTTGGGAGAGAGAGGCAGTCTCAGCGGCCTCCAAAGGCTCAAGATTGTTTCCTGCAGTTCCTTGGAAGATATAGGCAGTCTCAGCGGCCTGTCCAGTCTCCAAAATCTCGAGATTGTTTCCTGCAGGAGCCTCAAGATCGATCTCTGCAGTCTCAGTGGCCTGTCTGGCCTCCAAAGGCTCGAGCTTGATTCCTGTCCCAATGTGAAGCTGGATGTTCCTGACTTCAGCAACATGGCTGCCTTGCAGTCGCTGAAATTGAAAGGGTGTGAAATGCTGGCAGAGACATGCAATGTGGGGCCCCTCACCAACCTGGAAAATCTGGAATTGGGAGGATGGGCCAGGCTCAAGAGGCTCCAAGATTTGAGTGCCTTGACAGGGCTAAGCACGTTGGAGTTTGAGAATTGTGAATGCTTGGAGGAGATGATAGGGAGAGTAGGCTCTCTCACTAAATTTTGCATTAAGTCCTGTAGCAGCTTGGCAAGGCTTCCTGATTGGAATCAAATCTCAGAGCTGACAGTTGGAGAAGGTTGCGATTCCTTGGACCTGGCTTTCCTTGGCAACCTTGAAGGAGTGGAGTCTCTGCATCTTTGTCGTGTGCGCAACGCAGCAGATCAAGAACAAGGCCTAGTGATCAGCTCCACTCGCCTTTCCAAGCTCTCAGTCTGGGATTGGCCCTACACGCGTCTCGATCTGCGCAGATTGCCCAAGCTGCAGCACCTGGATGTGCGAGAATGGAAGCACCTCGAAGAGATTTTGGGTCCTCATCAAACACTGCAGCTGCTGCAATATAAAGATTGTCCCCTACTCAAGACGTTTCCACGTGCTGCCAAGGTGGAAGAAATTAAACCGGAAATCGGTTGGGTGGACTGGTTGGGAGAAAAAACAGGATTTTGGTGGTTGGGGGAAAAAATAGGATTTTGGTGAATATGTCCCACCGTTTCAACAAATAAATAAATCCATTTGATTTCACAAGATGCCCCTAATCTAGAGCATGAGACACTCACACAGAGCTTCGCCGATATGCTCCGATCAGAAAGGCGTGACGTCTCCCCTCTGTCACCACTGGATCAATATTAGTCACCACTGGATCAATATTAGCCGACTTAGATGATTACAATAAGGGCCATCTAGTATATAAAGAAGCTTGCTCCCTCTTTGGAGAATTATCAAAATTTTGGAGAGCCATCTTGGGAGACCCAGCTTTGAAGGTTTGATCATCATCCTCATCATCAAAATCACCCTCTCCACCCTCAGCCTCTGCCTTGTCTGCAAGCGCCGCCTCTGCCGGGGCTGAACCACCAGCGCTACCATCGCCCCAAAGCCACTTGCCGCTTGCTGCCGCCACCCAGAGCTCGGCTCCACTCAGCCCAGCTCAGCTTCGCCAACTCCGCCAACGCCTCTGCCGCCTAGAGCCGCCTTCTACCGGCGTTTTCCGCCACCCTATTTGCTCCTCCACCGCCGCTTGTTGGCTGCCGTTTGCCACCCTTTGATGTGTGGACAGTCGTGCATCTTTCTCAACATCTTGTTCCCGAGTTCCTTGTGAGATTTTTGTGAGCAACAAAGAATTGATTAATATCTTGGTACTAGCCCTGTGTAAGACTCTTGTGAGTCATCTTCGTGGTGAGCTCAGCATCAGATATCTTGTGCCTCCACATCGACTTCAGCCCAACCTCGACATCGACACTCTTGTTTAATATTGTATTCATTTGTTGTATTGGTCCTGGCTTAGAAAAGCCTGTGGATTGTTTCTGAAATAAATTCTTGAAAAGGCATGTTTCTAGCTTAACGTGGTGTACTATGTGAAACCCCAATACCCATTTCTCTCCCCTTTCTCTCTCACTATTTATATCTCTTGGACACATGGTTGAATCTGTCACTGCACGCTCTATTGGGGTTATAGTGGTATCATAGCAAGGCAGAATATCGAGATTTTCAAAAGTTCAGACAGTATCTTCAAGAAGAAGCGTTCCTAGCTTAGAGAGCCAAGAAGGAACATGACCAAAGAAGGGCTCGAATGTTTGAAGATATCATCAAGGATCAAGCCAACGAAGCCGGAGGAGTTGAAGCTGCTAAAGCCTATCTTCGGGCTAAAGGAGTCACCATTGCAGAAGGATCGAGAGTTACCCGGTCGATTTCTCGTGGAGGAAACAGGTAGGCTATCCCTAGGCCAGCTCTCTTGGATGCAGCCTTCATCAACCGATAAAATGGACTTCAAGCCGGGAGAGAAGTGTTAAATTTTATGTCTTTTATGGAAAGTGGGATACCTAGAAAGCTTTATCCTTTGTCAAGCAATTTGATGCTACTTTTGAAGGTGATGACTACTCTAAAAAGTCAAAACTTCACATGGTTCGTATGCATTTGAAGGATGCTGCCTTGAATTGGTGGCTAAAAGTAGTACAAGAAGGGACTGAGCCGAAGATGTGGACCAACTTCAAGACCTTGTTCAACAAGAAGTTTTTACCCGGAAACTTTGAAGCTGATGTGCAGAAGGAATGGGATGAGGATCTACTTGGGGGCATTCCCAAAAGGCATGGAATAAAGTTTCTTTTGCTCTCAGACATAGTGGACATCTGTCTCAAATGTGCATCCATAAGGCAAGCCTACGCCTTACTGGCAGTTTACCCAGCAGCAACCTCCAACTAAAGAAATTTAAGGATGGACATGGAGATGCTTTCCGACAACCCACTACCTCCCTGATCCATATGTTTGTGGTGGCAAGCCGATCCATTGAGGAGGCTGTTTGAGAACGAGAGGGAGTCACAACACCTTAGCAAGTGCTTTGTTTGCATCATGCATAGACTTGTGCCCTCCTTAGTTTTTCGTCAGTCTCACCATCTGTCCTTTCTAGCTATAGCATTTGTTGGTCATCATGTCAAGTCTGACCAATTAGTCCTATCATTCAATTTAAAGTGTCGTAGAAGACTAGTCCCATCAAGAGGTTTTGCATTTGACGAGACCACAAGTCAATCCACCTTTGAACACTCTTGTTGTTAAGCACATGGGCTCTACTCATATTTCCTTTTTTTCTTTTTTCTTTTTCAACTGGCCTTTGGGCCATGATCCTCCCATAGTCACCAAATTTCATTCTCCGTAGACAGCCACCCGTAGGCATTTATTTATCCATCCACTTGTATAGGCAATGCTGCCGAGGAACCACCAAGGCCTCTTGATCCTAAGCAAACACCTTCACCACCTGAGCTATCACCTCATTGGCTCTACTCATATCTCCTTATCTGATAGTGAGACTCGATTGGCCCTCGTCACGTCTATATATTCTCCAAGAGAGATGCATCCCTTGTCACTCTTGACCACTTCCTTCCCAAGTCATGGATTTGAAAGCCTCCTTCCAAATCTTGACAAGCCTTCGGGCCATCGTGGAGTGCTTAAGCTTAACTCAAAGATCTACAACTAGTCTATCACGCCAAAAGTAACTCCATTCCATCTGCCAAGCAACCCTCCCACCTGCTCCATCCAATATCGCATAACCTCCGCCCACCAAACATCAGCATCCACTCTGGTTAAAGCTTTATACAGCAGGGCCTTAGCCATCCATTTCAGGGATGGCATCCCCATCCGCCTTGCGACCTTGGAGCTGTGATTATCTCCCCGGGGATTGAACGTGTGCTTGAACCATCCCACAAAAAAATCTGCCACCTCTTTCTGTCATATGCTTTATCCAAGTCTAGATTGAACATGATGAAAGATCTATTTCTACTCAAGGCCACATTAATGCTAACCAAGGCGTTAATTATAGCAGCATGGATATTCCACCCGTGTACAAACCCATACTGCTCTGCATGAATCACCTCTCAGGAAGGATGAACTTGATTCGCAGTGTGATAGTTTTTGCAATAATTTTATAGGATGCATTGAGGTCGGGCTTCTTAGGCATCAACAAGATTAAACTCTGGTTAATGGGGCATGACAGGCCCCCTGAAAGCATTGCAGCAGTACCATTCTGATGAGATCCTCACCACACCAATCCCAAGGAGCCGTGAAAAACTCCACAGGTAGGTCATCAGGGCTCTTTTCTGACTCTATATTGGACAGGGAAAAAGCAAGCGCTCTGGAACACAAGGGCCTCCCAAGGTGAAACGCCATGGATGGATCCACCTTTGGGGAGCAGTGCATTAGAAAGCTGTCACATCGCTGGCCCCCCTAGACTGGATTAAGACCGTCGCTGGTTCGAACCCACGACCTCTTGGGTAACAGGTGAGCTGGAGCCACTGGACCTGTGCCTCCCATAAAGAAAGCTTTACGGCCACATATGGTACGCTTTCTTTCTCACTATAACGACTTAAGCGTCTCCAAGTGCTTTTCTTCAAATGCTTTTCTCCTAGTGTGTAAGGGCCCTTATAAAGGCCATGATTCACGCGAGTTCAAGTCTCACCGTTGGTAGTATATGTCATTGCCCAACTTGTCAGGCCTTTAGCATTTCCATTGGTCAACCCTAGATTCTTTTTTTTTCAATATGTGTCATTTTCTCCCTTATTGTCATCGTTGTGGTACACAAGTTCATCCTTATCCATCTTGTCATTATTATTCTCAATGTCCCACTGGGCAACGGGGTGGTTTTTTAGCGAGCTTTTTTTGATTACCTCTAAACTTAGCCCAAGTAGCCGACTTCGACTGAGATATACCTTGGATCTCTCTCTCTCACCACATTTCTCTCTCTCTCTCTCTTGCAAGTTCGTTGGTTGGAGTCTTGGACAATCTCAAGGCCAAGGCTTTGGATGCAAATAACTTTTGTGGACTTTAACGACTTGATTTTGTCAAGCCATAACCCTTGACTTTTTTTTTTGCTCAATCTTCACTTTAATTGCCATAATTTTCTTTTTTAATTAAAAATATAATTATACTCACACGTTAAGAACATATAAACATGCCTTCGTGAAATTTTCACGTTGTTCTTTAATAAATACATTAAAATATACAAATTCTGATTTTTTTTAACTTATCTTGACAAGGAACTCTGCCTTTCTTCTGGGCCCTTCCTTCACCTTCTTCACTGCCTATTGTAGATCCATGAGTGAAGGTTTCTTTGTACACCACACTGAATGTAGCCTCGCCCACCTTGGGTAGCCTTCTACAACTCTTTGTAACTGTAGCACTGCAACTGTCTGATGTGCAAGGCATCCTCTATATTACTGTCATGGTCATTCATGATGGGATGAGATCCTCCTGCTTTGCGTTTGTTTCTGATCTTTAATATCGCCATCCAAATTACATCTACAACTAGTGACAAAGCAAGAGCAGCTCCTATTGGAGCCAAAGCAAGGGCTAGCTTTGAATTGCTGTTTTTACCTACACATCCCAGCACTAGATGTGCTAAATTTCCATGCAAAGAGAGCATGCCCTTCCAAACTTTGTAACCTCGGAGCGCTAGCTGTACTGCTGTTGATAATCAAACATACATGGGCCTTGACTAGAAAACAGCGCTCCAGAGATCGTAATGAAAATTTTAGGCAAGGTTGGAAAGGGCGGACATTGTATGCAAGATGAAGATAGTGATATGTCTGAACAACAAGCAATCCGAGTTTCTTCTAAGCCCAAAAGTGGTAGCCAACGTGATCCTTCCCACTCTCCAAAAATAGTTCAACCTTGATGTCCTTCACATCAGCCTCTTCAACGTCCTCCAGAGGTTGAGTTGGTCATCTAAATCTGGATGAGGTTATCGGACCCAAACAATTGTGGTGAGACGATGCCACAATTGGGGGGCAATTTTTAAAATTAAAATTTTAGATTTTAATTTTTTAAATAAAAGGCGTAGACCAGTGATTAGAAGGGTGGTATGATTGGACATGCATTGCATGTATCACCTTTACTACAAACCTCAAATAATTGTGGCGACGGCATCACAATTGCGGGGGGAAATTATTAATTTTTAATTTATTAAAAATCCCTGGGGACTCGGGGAGGGATTATTTTTTAAAATTTTAATAAAAATCATCCCATTGTGGCGATGACACCTCAATGGGGCTGGGGTTTTTAAAACATAGATGAAAGAGAGAGAGAGAGCCCGCGATCCAATCCATTGCTAGCGGTTCAGCTTAACCCTTGGCTGGCAGCTCAACGAACTATGTTGGCTAACTTGGCCAGGTTTTACAAGTTGTCACAAAAAGCTTCCTCCAAAGCTCGCATAATACTCTATCTCTAGCAGCACAACCCCAAAACAGCACGCAGGCGAGCATACCTTGTATGCCCCATGTACTTAAAAGCTCTTCCCCTATTATACGAAAACACATGCATTGTGGTGGGAAGGGAATGGAAGCTCCAATAAATGTGTAGGATTAGAAGGATTAGGTGCAGGAGTAGATGCAGGTGTAGGTGTAGAAGCATAAGAATTAGGATCCAATGGAGAAGGAGAAGAGAGTCTCGTCAGCATGCGGGCGTGCAACTGACATTACAACACCTCTTAACAGACCTCAATCCATGGATCTCAATGAAAATTTCATTTTTTTACTTTGATTGCTTTTGCATGGATGGTTAGATTTTGAACAGGTGGTTTAATGAGAGAGCTCTAAGAGTCTAGACGCTCTTAGGCTACCAAAGTAAAAATAACTTTAGGAAATAAACGTAGAAAGAAGGTTTTATTGAGTTACAAATTTTAGATATATGAAATTCTTTTACTTATATATAGAAGAAATTGGCAACATCATAAAAATGTGTAGTATAAAGTTTTGAACTTTTGTCGTAGTTTTTATTCCTAGGTCTAGTTGTAGTTACTACTAGCTAGTTAGTACTTAGAGCCCCCGCCCACATCCAACTAACAATGGGAATGAGACACTACTTAGTCTACTGGCAGTCTTCAATGGTCATCATCGCATGCTCAATAAGAAAATCTCTCCATGAAAATAGCAACACGATTGTGTCTGTGCAAAAGGGATGAATTTTGGAGAAAATATGGGTATTTCAGAGGGAAGGACCTCGTGTAGCCAGTTTTTGTTTCTAGAGAAAGAGAGCAAGAGAGAGGATGACCGGCAGCATGATGTTATCATCGCTCAAAAGTAAAGGGTGATAACTTGTATTCCTGTATTCCGGTGGTGATTCGACTTTTTTGTTAATGTTGAGAGTGGTGGGACTACTGTAAACCCTTGCGCACTTCCCCGTCCCCCATTCTTTGCATGGGTCAATGCTCTTAGTAGTTGGTAGCTACTTAGTAGGTTAGCTCAGATATTACCATTAACAACACCATTAAATATACTCAGAATCTAGCCACTACCATCACTCATAAATCTACGTTACAAATACTAAGTAGTAGTAAGCGTTGGCTTTGGAAACGAGAATTTACAAATTTAGAAAATACTTGATTTAGTTTCTTTGTCCTTTATATAAGTTAGAAATCTAATACTTCGTGGTCTTAAGAGAGTCAAGTTTGGACTCTGCGGTTAAAAAAGAAAACCTTAATAAGTCTCAAAACAAAGGTTTTTGAGAGTATTAGAAATCTCATGCTCTCGTGGTCTCAAGAGAGTCAAGTTTGGACTCTAAAGAAGGCAAAGGCTTACAAAAGAAGTCAAGTTTGGACTCTAAAGAAGGCAAAGGCTTACAAAAGACAACCTTAATTAGTCTCAAAAGAAAGGTTTTTAAAACTTGTGCAAAATAGGTTTTTCGTGAACACTACACTAAACACCTTGAATATCAATTATACTTTTAGTACTAATGCCTAACATGTGCTTCCATTGCACATTAGGAGGGTGGGGTATGCCACATCACCCATGTACTCTCTCTAAAATAATATTATAGATAGATATCCTATTTCTCTTCAGTATATTTTTCATTGCTTTTATATAATTGTTTCCTATTCTCTTCATTATAATTGATTGTATCCTATTCTCTAATCATTATATCATATAATTAATAACAATGATGAGAATAGGATATGCTATAAGTCATAATTTATTAATGATGAGAATAGGATCATGAAGAGTATAGGATACAATGAGAAATCCTAAGGTTTGTAAGCTACCTTGACTACCCACCTACACTATGGCACTGTTTTGACAACTGCCACCCATCATCATACCCATCAAACTTTCTCACACCCTCAACCTACTTGCCAAACCAACCATACCCCACGAATATATAGATCTTGCTTTTTTGTCACAAAAATAAAAGCTCTTGAGCGCTCCTTTCCAAGAATATGGGAGTCTCAAAGCAATATCTTGCTTTCTTTACAATTCTTCAAAAATTAAGGTCTAAGACCTTTGATATAAATTTAGTGCCTTTCCCTATAGCTAAGATATAGTTCCCATAAATAACGTAGGTAGTAAATTTTCATGGGCTTGTGAAAATATTTGGCAAACGTAGTGCTCGTGCCCATTCCAAAAGTAATTATTTTGGCCATGTCCAAGTACTCTTATCCTTCTTCATCCCCTGGAACATCCCATTATTAAATTGATCCTCAAGAAAGCACAAAAACATGTGTACACAACACGTAATCAACAAGGCATCCCTGATTAATAAAATACAAGGTTCATATAAATAATTAAAATGGAATAATAACTTATTCTCATAACAAAAACTTACACCAGCATGGGACCAAGGAATTGCACATTTCAAACTATAGAGAGAGGCCGAAATCCCAAACCTTGTACTAAAAAAATAAACATGTCTCTCTCTACTTATTTCGAACACTTTACGATGCAATAAATAGACCTTATACATATCCATTTTAGCAGAGAATCAATTTCACATTATGGTAGCTATGAGTAGATTATGTGGGTAGGTCATGTACACACACCATATATTTATATAATAAACCTAACTTGGATTTTGTAGATTCATGCACCTTAGATCTAGTCGGGGACTCTAAATAGTGATAAATCCAAAACATTCCATGGGTTTTCTTGGGTAACTGCATACACAGGAATGTAGTTACCTCTCTCATCTTCCATGTAGTATGGGACGTTAGAGTCCTTCTTTTGTTCCTCCTACCCTCCACTATACACTTCTCCTGGCATGTTGGCCACTGGTGTTGTATTTTGTTTTAAGAAAAGATGGATGGTGAGATATATGCTCTTTGTGGATTAGCAAACATCCCTCTTGGATAGATCTTACTTGATCTAGGTAAGGGTTTTCGGAACTGCACATGAGGACATTGCGGACCTTGGTAATGAGGTGTTACATAGGTCTCCTAACCTTATACATGTAAATTTTAGTGTCATGATTTCCCACTCGATCACAAGTTTGATAATAATATCTTTAATCGTTGAGAAATGACACTCGTTTGTTGTGTGATTCCCATTGCAAATAGAACACACACTACAAGGGAATCCCCCCATAGCAACGTTGGGAAATTGGAAGAAAAACACACGGGTGTCGCATATGCGACTCCCCGTTGTCACATAAACAATGCTGCTCATCACATATGTGACACAATTTTTTTAAAATAAATTGGCGTCTCTTAAACAATGCTTCCTAGTGTTCTTAAGAGTGTCGCTTAAAAGATGCCATGAAACACATCATTTAAGTGATGATATTAGCGACGCCTGCATGCTAGCTTCTGTGGGTTAATTGATGATCATAATTTAAAAAAGAAAGAACACCATGCCATTCCTGTGAGTTCTGGTGTGCAAGAGACCACTTCAGCAACAAGTAAATGGCTTCCCTCTCTCTCCCTCTATGTTCTTCTTCTTTTCATTCCCATACATGTGAAATGGAAAGAGAGGCATGCATGCATGTGTGTGTGTGTGTGTGTGTGTGTGTGTGTGTGTGTGAGAGAGAGAGAGAGAGAGAGAGAGAGAGAGAGGGACACACAGAGAGAGGAGAGCCATAGGGGATTCTCTTTGAATGCAATCACCTTTACCTACATGCGTGAGAGAGAGGAAAATGGATAGAGAGATGTGTGTGTGTGTGTGTGTGTGGGGAGAGAGAGAGAGAGAGAGAGAGAGAGAGAGAGAGAGAGTCCTCAAAACAATAGCCTAGCGAGTAAGATCCATGGCTATGACCATTAGGTCCTTAGTTCAATTTTCAGCCGCATCACAAGCAAGGCCATTAAAAATGTGATTATACATGGTTGAAAAAAATCGGTGAGATTTAAACCTGATTCTATGGGTTGAAAACCGAGTGGGGTAGCCATTCAAAAAGAATAATCCCCTCCGTTTGTGTATTCTAAAAGTCTTATTTTCATTCTATGCATAGAAAGATACATATTGGAAATATTTTTATTATAAAAGCGTTACTTTCATTAGAATTAATTTCTATGCATAGAAAGATGCATATTGAAAATATTTTTATTATAAAAGCGTTATTTTTAGAATTAATTTCTATGCATAGAAAGATGCATATTGGATATTTTCTTATTCTAAAAGTGTTATTTTCATAAGATTCAATTTCTATGCATAGAAAGATGCATATTGGATATTTTTTATTATAAAAGTGTTATTTTCATTAGATTTAATTTCTATGCATAGAAAGATGCATATTGGATATTTTTTTATTGGAGAGCTATAGGTGGCCTCTCTCCAAATGTAATCACCTTTACCTACATCTTGAAAGCCATAGATGGCAATGTATGAGCAAGTGGAAGGGTATGCCCAATAGGGACCTCTCTCCGAATTCAATCACCTTTACTTGTTCGTGGCCTTTGAACGACGTGGGTAATCTAGTTCATGCTCTTATTTTTCTCATCGTGTGTGTGTGTGTGTGTGTGTGTGTGTGTGTGAGAGAGAGAGAGGGTGTCGCATATGCAACTCCCCGTCGTCGCATAAACGATGCTGCTCATCACATATGTGACATAATTTTTTTAAAATAAATTGGCGTCTCTTAAACAAAGCTTCCTTGTGTTCGTAAGAGTGTTGCTTAAAAGATGCCATGAAACACATCATTTAAGTGATGATATTAGCGACACATGCTAGCTTCCGTGGGTTAATTGATGATCGTAATTTAAAAAAGAAAGAACACCATGCCATTCCTGTGAGTTCTGGTGTGCAAGAGACCACTTCAGCAACAAGTAAATGGCTTCCCTCTCTCTCCCTCTATGTTCTTCTTCTTTTCATTCCCATACATGTGAAATGGAAAGAGAGGCATGCATGTGTGTGTGTGTGTGTGTGTGTGAGAGAGAGAGAGAGAGAGAGAGAGAGAGACAGAGAGAGAGAAAGAGAGAGAGCCAACCATTGGAGAGCCATAGGGGATTCTCTTTGAATGCAATCACCTTTACCTACATGCGTGAGAGAGAGGAAAATGGATAGAGAGATGTGTGTGTGTGTGTGGGGAGAGAGAGAGAGAGAGTCCTCAAAGCAATAGCCCACACACACACACACACACGCTGGAGAAGAAGATGGAGAAGAATGGAGAAGATGAAGCAAGAGCACTCCTTGTATTCAACACTCAGAGAATGAGAGGTTTTAGGTCACATTTGACTTTTATATGTGACCTGGTCGTTCACACATGGGTGCCCACACATGGCCGACCGATCCTAACCCTTATCCTGATGAAATTCGAGGTGCGCCTCTCATCGACGATCACCCAATCCCCTTACCCTTTACATGTGGTGCCGAAAAGCCCGGTCCATGACTCAGAATACGTAAAATAATTATATGACGTAAAAAGTAATACGTCTCAATGTCCGCCCCCATAGGTTAACATGCCCCTTCGTAGTACCCTTGGGCTGCTAATAATATTTTAGGAATCCAACGTGATGTTACCTTGCCTTTTCTAGGGCGGGTAGTTGCTTTCCTACTACGAGGCTTCTTGTCTGAACGAGATTGAGCAATAGAGGTAGCCGTTAACGAAGCTTTTGGGACCCATTTGTATGTACTCTTCGGTAAAGTAAGCAGAGCCTTAGGGACCACACTGCTTGTCTCCACTCTTGGCGTTGAAGCATTAGAGGGGTGGCAAACAATCAAAGATGGTGTAGCCACTTGATTTTGTGATTTTTCCTTATCTAGCGTTTTGTCCAAAGTTGATGGCTTAGGTGCGGGACCCTGAGTGGTCAGCACGCTGAGAGCTCGTTCTTGCGTTGTAACTTGCCTGGTTGCCCAATCAATATTGCACTTGGTGGCTAACATCCGTTTGCGCCCTAAGTTTACAGTTCCCTCCATGGTACCACAGCAGGCATAACCAAAAAGCTTTGAACCACAGTCCCCTCATAGGCAACAGGAGTGTGCAGAATTCTCGAGACAGTGGTTTTCTTCTTATTGATACCCTTAACTTGGATGGTACTCTTGGATAAGGGTGGTTTTCCAAGTTGACACCACACTCCATATGACAGCAAATTGTGTTGAGCTCCCGTATCCAATAATGCATTATATAGCACCTTCCCGTAAGGACTATGTAGCTCAATTGGGTATCGTAGAGGCGGGTCAGATTCTAGTGAATCCTCCTCTGCCTCCTTGAAAAATGCTTGCGTAATCCCCAAGTTGGCCTCTCATTGGCACCTGCTGACGTTCTTTAGCTTCAACTCTTGCTTGTATCTTCTTAAGCTCAGCTTGTTCTTTAGCTGCCTTCTTCTGATGGATTGCATGTAATTCGTCTTGGCTTAGGGGGTCATAGTATCTTTTGAATTTACTCCCATTGAGGAATCCAACGGTTTCAACTCCGTCAAGCGTCTCCACTCGGATGGTACATTACGGGGTAATTTCACATACTCTGTAGTACGGTCCCTTACCAGCATATTTTAGCTTCTTCTTTTTGTTACGCACTCCATACATCTCAGGACTTTATCCCCAACTTTGATGTCCTTATTTTTCAAGTGGCGGTCAAACCATTTCTTCCTTCTATCCTTCTCTACAAGGTCATTGTACACCGCCAATTGTCTTTCTTCGTTAAACCGCTCAAGGATATAAACGCTCTACTAAGGGATTACCATCCCAACCCTCTTGAGTAGCAACACGAAGACTAGGAATGACAAATTCCCACGGCATGACTGCTTCTTGGCCATATACCATCTTGAATGGTGTGCAATTAATAGCCACTTTGTATGCAGTACGATAGGCCCATAAAGCTGACGTAAGCTTTAGATCCCAATCCGTGTGATGAGCCTCAATTGTCTTTGTCAAAATAGAGATTAAGGTCTTGTTGGTACTGTCAGCTTGGCCATTCCTTGTTGCGGATAATAAGGAGTAGATTTATAATGGGATATCATGAAATTTGTTGTGAGCTCCTTAATTACTTCATTTATAAAATGCGTACCATTGTCGCTCACAAGTTCAAAAGGACAACCGAAGCGTGTGATTATATTTTCAAAGAGGAACTTGGCTGTTGTCCTCGCATCTGCCTTACGTGACGCTTTGCTTAAGCCCATTAGGTCACATAGTCAGTGGGTGGCCACAATAATATAGCGAGATTGTGCGTTACGGGCCGCTGGGCTAATTAGACCTACAAAGTCTAAACCCCACTTTTCAAACGGTTGGTTTACTTTAATTGGATGTAGGGGCATTTGATCTTTCCACTGGGGTTTCTTATAGCGTTGGCATTCATCACAACCCATCTCACAAAAAGTGATGCATCTTGGAACATAGTGGGCCATCAATACCCTGATTACAATATCTTTCGCGCAGTTAAGTCTCTTGAAAAGTGACCACCGGCTACGCCCATATGTGCCTCTTGCAAAATATATAGATACTCATCCTCTCGGACACAACACCTAAGAATGTCATCCTTTCCTCTTTTATAAAGAGTCCCGGCCATTAGGCAATAGGGTTCACATTCCTTGATCAGCTTTCGAGCTAGATCTTTACGAAGCTCTTTGGGTGGAAGACCATTAACCTCACTCCATTCAGGCATTGTCTCCACCACATGAACAAGGAAGTGTCAGGTAAGTCATCATCATCAACTCTCGTAGGAGCTTCACCATTAGGTATGTGAGACAAATGATCAGCCATGACATGTTTTTTGCCAGGCCTCACAACAACAGTGAAATCAAACTCAAGAAGAATCAACAACCATCGTGTGATTCTTTCTGTGGAGCATGGTTTGTTCACCAGATACAACAATGCTTGATGATCCACATAGAAAACAAGCTTGGTGTCTCTTTACTGCATATATCATTGCCAACCCTTCTCGCTCCGTAGTAGTGGTGTTGTTCATTTCAGCATCGTTCAACTGGCGACTGGCAAAGCTAATGGGGTAGTCTAGTTTATGTTCTCCAGGTTGAGTTAGTACACACCCAATAGCAAAGTTTGATGCATCAATATGCACATGAAAGATTAAATCCCAGTTAGGCATTCGCAAGATTGGATCACTCGCCAGGGCCTTCTTTAATATTTCATATGCATGGTCACAATCTTCGGTCCAAATATATGAATCCACATTTTATAAGCTTTTCAATTTCCTCTTGTACAATCTTTGCATACTTAGGATTCATTGGGTAGGGATGTTGCTGGACTGGTTTAGCAGTGCTAATCATTGGAATTGTGTGTTGCACCACAGAGGGTAGAACACCCTTCATATCATGGTATGTCCAAGCAAATATATCCTTGAATTCTTTAAGAAGCATCTTAAGTGTAGCTTCTTCCGTCTTGGTGAGGTCTTGTGAGCAATAAAAAGTGGTTTAGACTGCTCACCTAGATCTGCTAGTTCTATCTCCTTAACTACCATCGGGCCATCGTAGACACCGCTACTCCCATTGGTAGGCGTTCGTTGGGCTTTTGTATAGTAGACGACTTTACGTTCCCCGTGGTAAAAGATTTGAAATGTTCGGGTGCGGGGTGTAAGTCTACCGGTTCTTGTTGTGCTATGCTTTTTTCTTTAAATTCTGCTTCCTTTTGTTTTGCTGAGCTAACCTCGATTTTGACGCCTTCTCGCAGCACGACTTAGTTTTGGCTTCTCTTTGATTTCTAATTGGGTGATGTCATGAGGTTGCGGACTACACCACATGACACTTTGGAGGTATTCTCCCCAATTATCCAGTAACTTCCGAGATGAGCGTCATATGCTCCTACATAACTAAGCCATTCTGCAATGGATCTCACTTTGTTTGTTCTAGCTCGTACATTAGCTCGATAGCGTTGTTGCTTATGTCTCGTCTTCTTCTTACCTACTTTCTAATTTTTGTTTATATCAGATTCAGACTCACTTGATCGATCTTCACTTGTGTCCCCCTCACTCTCGGATGAACTGTAAGAGGTTACTGTCCTAGGCCTTGAGCATGTGGCTTCCACACTTGGGTGAATATTCAATTCATACCCCCTATCAGGCTCAGAGTCAGTTTCTTCTTGAGATTCAGACTCGGAGTCGCATTGGTCAGAGTCTTCGCTACTTTCAGTGTCAAGGGAGTTTGCCACTTTCTTGCCATCAGAAGTCAAGTGCATAACACCTATCATGTTTACTGGCACTAATGGTGGCATATCTTGCCCCCTCAGGTGTTACCCAACTTGTGCCTCTATTTCCCCATGTGTCTATGGTTGTCGCTAGGTGTACCCAATCTACATTATCTGACTCAGTCATGCCCGGTAGGACATCCATATAAGGAGAATGTTCCCCATCATCGGTCTCTTTTTTGCATGTATAGCAATACTTTAATGGGGCTGAGTGAATAGTGGTATCCGATCGATTATCAATGATAACCTTGCTTCCTAAAGGATGCGCGTGACCGTTCTCAAGATCAACTCGAATGACAGAGTCCTAGAATTGTAAGTAGACATGGTTTTTCGACCAGTCATGTACCATTTGTGCTTCCCTCATGAAAGGACGTCCTAAGATCATTTGATATGACATAGGATGCTCAGAGAAATCCATTACAATGTGTGTGTGTGTGTGTGTGAGAGAGAGAGAGAGAGAAAGAGAGAGTGTAGCGATCGAGCATTGCGTGGCGGCACAGCGGCGGCGAGGCAGTAGAGCGACGGCGGCGACTCCTTCTTCATCGTCGCGGCACGAGAATCCGGTGGGCTGAGCGGTGAGTGACACACCATTGCTCCCTATTTTGAGCTTGCCGGTTTCCTGGTTGTGTGCTTGCAGCCATTCGTGGCTCACACACGGTGCTTGGCAAGTCCCTAGCTCCGACATGTGCGATAAGAGTGCACAACGTGTAAATGTGTATGCGTGTGCATCTATGTATACATGGATGTGTATGTGGGTGTGCACATCCATGTGTGCACACGTGTACTTGTGTGTGTGAGTTTGTGTATGTGTGTATATATATGTATATACTTATGTGCATGCATATGCATGTATATGTGTGTGTAAGCTCAAGTGTGTGTGTGTGTGCATGAATACATGTACGTTCATATGTGTGCATGTATGTGTGTGTGTGTCTCTCTCACAAAGACACAATCTCCCACACACGCACACACAAACATCCTATCTTCTCACATGCATGCACATACACGTGCAATATACCTCTCTCTCTCTCTCTCTCTCTCTCTCTCTCACACACACACACACACACACACACCTCTCTTATGCATACACATGCACATGCACTCTCTCTTCACACCCCCTCACACACACACAGAAACACACACACACATTCTCTCTCTCTCTCTCTCTCCACACACACACACTTGCACGCATGTGTGATTATGTGTGCACATATATATGTGTGTGTGATTGTGTAATCTCGACTTCATGCATTGTGCAAGTGTCTTGATTGTGCGTATGGCTAGTGTATGTATGTGTACATGGTGTGTATGTTTATGTTTGTGTGTATCCATGTGCGCGAGTGTGTGCATATACGTGTGTGTGAACATGTGAATATGTCCGTATGTACATCTTTGGGTCTATGTGTGTGCACGTGCATGTTCCCGTGTGTGTGTGTAAGTGTGTGCATGTAGCATGTGCGAATGTGTATGCGTTTCCATCTATGTATACATGTATGTGCTTGTGTGCATATATACACACGTATGTGTATGTGTAAGCTTGTGTGTGTGTGTGTGTACATATGTCTATGTGTACACGTGTGTCCATGCATGCGAGTGTGTGTATATGTGTGTTTGTGTGCGTGTGTGCACGTATCACGTGCGTGTGTTTGTGTGGTGTGCATGTGTGTGTATAGATCTATTTATATATACATGCTTACATACCTATAGATACATACATACATAACATGCGTGTGTGTGTGTGTGTGTGTGTATGTATGTATTTATATATGTGTGTGTGTATGTATATATTTATCTATATATGTATAGGTATGTATATTCTCTCACTTACACATGCACATAATATAATATTAGAAGATATATGTGTGTGTGTATGTGAAGGAGGGGAGAATACTTTCTAATGTATGATATATATATATATATATTTATATATACATGCTTACATGCCTACAGATACATACATACATACATAATATATGTGTGTGTGTGTGTGTGTGTGTGTATGTGTATTTATCTATGTATGCATTGGTTTTTTATATTCTCTCTCTTACTACACATGTACATAATATAATATTAGAAGATATATATGTGTGTGTATGTGGAATGGTGGGCAATTTGCTTTCTAATGTATTATATATATATATATATATAAAAGAAACTCATTCAATGAGCAAATGGCTTAATGGTGACAATTAATTGTGAGCCCCAATGCATCTAAGCGTGTGGGAAAGAAACCCCAAAGAGTGTCTTCTCTTCTCCTTTCTCCTTTCTCCTTTTCAAATATTTTCTCTCTCCTTTCTCCACATAAAAGGGGTAGGCACCCTTGCTTTATCTTGTATAGATAGATAGATTTGAATAAATGCCTCCTGCTTTGCCCACGTGGAGGGAGGGGCTGTCGTCCTTTATCTTATATAGATAATATTTTCTACGACTTGGAGGCCTTACAATCATATGCTCTTCAATTGTTTGAAGTTACTCCTGAAGAATGTGATGGTGTCCTCAAATTTGTGCTAAAGCTTGATGAATGTCAAATTGTGAAGGAGAGAAAGTTAGAATGAGTTACCATCACACTAATGAACAGGGCACTTGATACATCTATTCTAAAAGATGATCCTAGATAGTTTAGTGTTCAATCTAAAAACAATATATTGTCTTTGGGATCATTTGAGGTAAAATTTATGAGACTCAGATATGTTTGTGAAAAAAGAATTACGTATAAAAAACACTGATAGGTGTTGCATTCCTCTGTTTCTTATGTATTGCAGATAGAATCAGAGAATTTTGATGTTCTCTACATTGGGTCTTTCACAAGACATCGATACCCAAGATCATTAGCGTGAGCAGAGAAATGGCAAAATCTTGGATGTGGAAGGCATGGGATAATTTCATTAAGAAGCGTACATCTGTTCAACATTTTCCTTGCGTGATTCTTTGGTGAGTTATCAAGCAATAACTACTAGTCTTAAATATTATATTCAACCATATATATCATGTTTTACCTACGTTCATTAGATATTGGGTCACTACGATGCGAAGAATGAATTATGATTTTTTCTAATGTAGCTATATCGCGTTATAGTGTTTTGGACATACTTTCTTGTCCTATACATTGTTTTGTGTTGTGTATGTTATCTATGACTTATTTTCATGACTTACTTTATGAAATGAAATGCTCTGTGCGAAAAATCACTATAATGTGAGTAGGGTATGACGATTAGGTCTGATGTAGCTATATTGCGTTGTAAAGATTTGAAGCTATTTTATCGTCATAGGTATTGTTGGGTGTATTGTTCATGTGTTATTTTTGTCAAATGAAAGGGTATGTGTGAGAAATCACTACAACGCAAGGAGTTGATGTAGATTTTGTGTGAGAAATCACTACAACGCAAGGAGTTGATGTAGATTTTGTGTGATGTGCCCATATCGCATTGTAGTGATTTGAAGCTGTTTTGTTATCCAAGTTAACCTTTTTAGTAGTTTTTGTATTATTTTGTGTTTTGAAGTGCTAAGCGTGATAAATCACTACAACGCGAGGATTGTGTTGTGTATTGTATTATTTTGTGTTTTGAGGTGCTAAGCGTGATAAATCACTACAACGCGAGGATTGTATTGTGATTGTATCTGATATGCCCAAATCACGTGATTTGTTGCTATTTTATGTATGTATCTGATATGCCCAAATCACATGATTTGTTGCTATTTTATTGTCCTATGTATTCATTGAGAAAACTTATCATGTAAAATTATGACTATTTTCAGATGGCGTGTACGAAGGAGACCGCAAGGTTCTCATCTACAAATGATCCTAAAGTAGGTAAAGTGTGAGGTCCCTCTGCCCCCTCCGCGCATCGGACTCCCGGTAGCTGACAGCAAAAGCAGCCCCCTCATGCGCGAGGCAGGGTTTCTCACTCGGGGCCTTGCGAGGGCCTTGCCCATGAATGTCCGGGCACGAGACTAGGCTGGTGGTCACTCCAAAAACCGAAACTAGGAAAATTTCCCATGCCCGGAAAGCGGAGACTATTCCACCTTTTTGAATTTTCTCAAACGAATTTTTCTAACGAGATCAAAACCTAAACTATCCTTCACCTGAATAAACCAAATAGAAGGAAACTATCGTTGATATAATTTGATCATCTGAGCAATTCAACGCTTTTTTCCTAATCAAGATCAGGCAGCACAGCTGTTGATCCACTCAATTGAAAAAATTATCAGGGAATTAACTAACTACTCGAATCCTAGCGTAATCCTAAGATTTTTCAGTTTGATTATTAAAACTCCATTGATTCCAGCCTAACCCCATCTGGCCCATGGGTTAGCCACCACCCTACCACTAGAATCGGTAGAACCAAACAAGTACTCACCCACCCATAATTGAATGCCTTTCGTAACTTTAGCTTTAGAAAATAGGTACGCACACACTCCTCTTTAAAACTTTAATATAAAAATAATCCATTGACAAAACAGATATGGTCACAGATTTCATAACTCAAAATTTCCATTCAATCCCTTGTTTCACAAAAAGAGTACCACTCTGGACTCTCCATTGGGACCAGCTGGTCAAGACTTGGGCAGGTTTTTATCGCATGAGCTGTCCCTTGAACACTCCCCGCCAGCTGTTGCAACAGAACTTCCCTTCAATAAACACATATGCCAAATGCTCCCTCCAGCATTCTGGCGTAAGACAATCCTTTAAGAAAACAGGGTTTCTATGCAAGTTTTCAGTTTTGTTTTGTTTTTGAATACAATGGTTATATATTAATTCCGTATCCCAATACTTCTAGATCACAGGTCTCGATTCCCAAGTAGAATTCCTCGAATTCTGTAATCTTGATCCTCAGATCAAAATCAAAGGTCTCAACTTAGTTTCAGATTCGGTGGGTGATTTGAGTGCATTTTTCCTGAACTGGACACATCGTCATTGATCGAAACTGACGAAGGAATTAGGTCTTGGTCAAAAGTTTGAATCAGAGTTTGAGTCTGGAAAGGTTCTTCCTAAACTATCTTTCTCGAAAGGTAATATTTCAATTTCTCTTTTTTCTAAATTTCGTTCATTGATTGAATATTTGCTTACAGATTTCTAAACTAAACATGAATTCCTAGGAGGAATAAAATAATCATTTATCTCGATCTTCGACTTCGATAGTTTATTTGAATTTTCTCATTCCCATCTTAGTGAATATGAAACGGTAGAATTTCCTCTCACATATTATCTACTTATTCATTTTCTAATTTTTACAAAGGATTAAAGAGAACCCTTATTTAATTATAAAAATTCTATATGCATCTAATTATGCATAAAATCCAATTCTGATCAAAGTCACACTTTTATCATCATAAAAATCATTTATGATGAAAATCACTCTTTTAACATGAAAGAATTTCTTTTATGCATATGTTTATGCATACAAATTATTTTGTGATGAAAATCAATCTTTTAATATAAAAGAATTTCTTTTATGCATCCATTTATGCATAAAAATCATTTATGATGAAAATCACACTTTTAATATTAAAAAATTCTTTTATGCATATATTTATGCATACAAATCATTTATGATGAAAATCACTCTTTTAATATAAAAGAATTTCTTTTATGCATCCATTTATGCATAAAAATCATTTATGATGAAAATCACACTTTAATTAAAAAAAATCTTTTATACATATATTTATGCATACAAATCATTTATGATGAAAATCACTCTTTTAATATAAAAGAATTTCTTTTATGCATCCATTCATGCATAAAAATCATTTATGATGAAAATCACACTTTTAATATATAAAAAAATTATGCATATATTTATGCATACAAATCATTTATAATGAAAATCACTCTTTTAATATAAAAGAATTTCTTTTATGAATCCATTTATGCATAAAAATCATTTAGATGAAAATCACACTTTTAAAATAAAAAAATCTTTTATGCATATATTTATGCATACAAATCATTTATGATGAAAATCACTCTTTTAATATAAAAGAATTTCTTTTATGCATCCATTTATGCATAAAAATCTTTATGATGAAAATCACACTTTGAATTTTAAAAAAATCTTTTATGCATACAAATCATTTATGATGAAAATCACTCTTTTAATATAAAAGAATTTCTTTTATGCATCCATTTATGCATAAAAATCATTTATGATAAAAATCACACTTTTAATATAAAAAAATCTTTTATGCATATATTTATGCATACAAATCATTTATGATGAAAATCACTCTTTTAATATAAAAGAATTTCTTTTATGCATCCATTCATGCATAAAAATCATTTATGATGAAAATCACACTTTTAATATATAAAAAAATTATGCATATATTTATGCATACAAATCATTTATAATGAAAATCACTCTTTTAATATAAAAGAATTTCTTTTATGCATCCATTTATGCATAAAAATCATTTAGATGAAAATCACACTTTTAATATAAAAAAATCTTTTATGCATATATTTATGCATACAAATCATTTATAATGAAAATCACTCTTTTAATATAAAAGAATTTCTTTTATGCATCCATTTATGCATAAAAATCTTTATGATGAAAATCACACTTTGAATTTTAAAAAAATCTTTTATGCATACAAATCATTTATGATGAAAATCACTCTTTTAATATAAAAGAATTTCTTTTATGCATCCATTTATGCATAAAAATCATTTATGATAAAAATCACACTTTTAATATAAAAAAAATCTTTTATGCATATATTTATGCATACAAATCATTTATGATGAAAATCACTCTTTTAATATAAAAGAATTTCTTTTATGCATCCATTTATGCATAAAAATCATTTATGATGAAAATCACACTTTTAATATATAAAAAAATCTTTTATGTATATATTTATGCATACAAATCATTTATGATGAAAATCACACTTTTAAATCAAAATAAAAAATTTCAATATGCTTCCTTCTATGCATAGAATTTAATTCTAAGAAAGTAACACTTTTTTTTTAATAAAATATTTTTAGTACGCATTTTTCTATACCTAGGATGAAAAATAACACTTTAAGAATACATATACGATGGGAATTGCTCTTTTTGAATTTTTAAAAAAAAGTAAAACTTATTTTACACAATTTTTAAAAATTTTGCCATAACCTCCTTTGTATGGCTGACCATTTTTTAATTTTTAACTCTCTAAAATTAATTAGAATTTTACCAAGAGTATTTAAATCATTCTAATGTAAACATTTTTTACTTATTTAAGAGAAACATGATGAAAAAACTTGATTTTATCCATAATCATTCATCTAGGATAAAGAATGGTTGGATTTACTAAAGAAGAGAGGGAAATGCCTTTTTTCAATGAGGCATAACATCATATTCATACTAGAGAAGACAAAAATCATAAAAACCCATAAAATGAAATAGAAAAGAAAAGAATCTCCAACTTACAAGGAGAATTTGAGAGCTTTCCTTTGGCTTGATGGTTTGAGGGATCTACTCTTGTTTGAAACAAGAGTGGCCACCAATCTTTAGAAGAGGGAAGGTCAAAAACTAATGAATTATGAGTAAATTCAGAGTTTTTGGCTCTTGGGAGAAGTAGGGTAACATTGCAAAAACACTATTGAGCTTCAACAACGGGGAAGGCTTCTATTTATAAGAAAAAGTGAGCTTCTAACCAAGCCAACTGATTCTAGAATTTTCCAGATCAGTTTGACCATTTTTGGGTCAGTTTAGTCCACTTTTTGGATCTAGTTGAAACAAGAGAGACGAGAGATAAAAATATTTCATTATTTGGGAGTTTAAAACTCTCCCACACATGTGAAATAGGCGCCTTCTTCATGAGGGAAATTCCCCCATACTGAGGTGTCAAAAATGCATCATTTCTTCTAAATATCTCTCTTTTTTAACTATTAACCTTGTCCTTAGTCAACTCTTCATCTTATGTGAGTATTTACTCATTTTTGGGAGATTTTTCTTTTATTCCTCCATTTATCTTCTCCCTACATTTGGATGAATCTAATTGGTCCATATAAATCTTAATTTAAAATTTTAAAAAAAATCTTGACCCCTAGGATAACGCCTCTTGAACAAATTATACTTGATTTCTAATGCACCTTCCAAAAATCTTTTTGAACTTCTGTTTCGGGGGAACTTATTTTAATAAGAAGAGATATTTTTCCATCCAAAAATATTTAAAAACTGAATTACCACTCTCTAGAAGATTTTCTCTCTCTAGGCCAAAACTGGTAGAAACAAGATCTTTTATATTTCTGAAGAGGGATTTGATTACAGGGGAAGATGCTGGACATCTTGAGAGGCTGGGGAGGAATCTTACATAAAGAAGCTAGTTCAGGAAAGAAAATGTCTGCATAGTGCTTAATGAGGAGACGTAGATACGACCAACATAGATTCGTCCTTCTTGAACTAAGGAAGCTGGAGAAACATATGCATTGCGCGGTTCCAAAGTTACCATTCCAGCGCATAGTCAGGTCGATATGTGAAATTTTTGGCATTAATATGCGTTGGCAGGCCTCTGCCCTGGGATGTTTGCAAGAGGCTATGGAAGACTGGCTTGTCGAGATTTTTTCAGGATAGCTACGACCTTGCCGCGCATGCACACAGAATCACTGTGATGCCGAAAGACATGAACTTGCTTCCTTTGCTCAGGTTCAGATATGACCGTACGCTGGAGCCCATCCTACTTAGTGACAAAAGAATAAAAGGAATTTTAGAAATCCAAGAAAGTTAAGATCACAGAAGTGACAGAGCCTAGTCGTTCTCAGAGTGACAAGGCTCAACGCACAGAGGATTGGAGACCAAGCCAGGATGCACAAGCTCCAAAAATTGCAATTGAAGAAAGCGGCTATTCGGGAAATGCATAAGTCGAATGTTAGAGCTTTGAGTTATTTTTTCCCCTCGTTTTATGTTAGACTTCTGGTGTGAGGCAACGTGCAATTTTTCCCTTTCAATGCAGAGGAGATTGATGTTTTATCCAATGTTTTAAGGGAGTTCAACGATAGAATTATGATAGAAGTTCTAAGGTTTGCTATGTCCTTGCATCATCTTGATTGTAAAGTGGTTTTCTTGTCCAAAGTAACTAATATAATGTAATTTTCTTGTGCAGCTTGATTATATCAAATCTCCCATTAGATGTTCAAAATCGTGTATATATTGTAGATTCCCTCCTTTCCCTCGGTTCTTACATCACAACATACTTCATTGGTTGATGTATGTCCATGGTTTAGATAAATTTTGATGTAGCTCAAATAATTCTAATGGCATATAATGAAGAGTAAGTGACATGCAATCTCATTTATAGTCTTAGTATTGTGACCTAAATTCTTACATCACAACATACTTCATTGGTTGATGTTTGTCCATGGTTTAGATAAATTTTGATGTAGCTCAAATAATTCTAATGGCGTATAATGAAGAGTAAGTGACATGCAATCTCATTTATAGTCTTAGTATTGTGACCTAAATTCTTACATCACAACATACTTCATTGGTTGATGTATGTCCATGGTTTAGATAAATTTTGATGTAGCTCAAATAATTCTAATAGCGTATAATAAAGAGTAAGTGACATGCAATCTCATTTATAGTCTTAGTATTATGACCTAAATTTACTATCTATTTTTTATGTTACTTTTGATATTCCTAATTGCATGTTGTAGTTCACACTGGAGTTTGATCCTTTACGATATGGAATCCAAGACTTGTTACTTGGCCAATTCAGGTGAAGAATTCCATGGCACTGTGAGACAGTAAGTCCACACAATCATTATTCATATATCGTAAACGAGTTGGAGAGAGAGAGAGAGAGAGAGAGAGAGAGAGAGAGAGAAGTAGTTAAAGAAATTTTAATATTGACAACAGTAATGTTTCGTGCAAATCAGTTAGAAAGCTAATAACTAGTTTCGAGGCCATAATCCAGGACACACTACTAGAACGCACAAGGACTATGAGATGCAGAGTCTCGTAGCAAACAGGATGGCCATAGTTGCAGCAGTTGGAGGGTGTGCTACAACGCAAAGTTGCTGCTACACTTAGTTCTCTCATTGCCCCGCAGAAAATGTAGGCATGCTCTTTTTTTTAAATGATATCTTACTTTCCTTCCTGATTCTTTGATGGCACATGTCTATTTTTCTGGCTTTTTGTAGATTCCATGATTATCAAAATACTCTAATGTGGATTTAAGGCTGTTCAGGGAAGAGACCATTGAGCATATTATTATCAACATTCATAGTAGGCCACCTAATATTCCTATTGCATTTGTGCCCCCTCCACCCACGGCCGTGACTAGGACCACCGCTTTGGATCTGAAGACGTCGATTTGGAAGCTTCAAGTTCTCGACAACAGCAAACTGCGTAAAGTCAAGCTTCAACCCCGCAATGACAGCAAGCTTCTGTTGTTCTAGAGAAGAGTAAGCTTCTCGTCGCCAAGAGCAACCACCCCAATAGCGTCCGGAAGAGTAACCACCCCAAGAGCGTCCTAAAGAGCAAGCACCCCCTCAACGACAAGCTTCACCACCCCAACAACAAGAATCTTCCCACACCTAAGAGCACGCTTCGCAGGAAAAAAGAAGAAGAACATGCTATCAATGCTTTAAACATCCAATAAGAAAATGTAGAATATTTGTCTTAGTTTCTATTGCTCTGAGACATACAAAATGTTGTCATGAGTGATTGATGTAACTATATACTCTCAAAAATCATTTATCTCTATGTGATGGTCATTTGCACCACAAAAACTTGCTTCCTTGTAATGTCTTTACATTGAGTGGTCCTTTCTTTTCTCCTTGGTACTTATTTCCAAAAATCAAAGTAACGTATATAAGTAATAATAATTATGGCATAGTTTAGAAATGAATACTTTTTCGAGGTTAGATTGAATAACATACCTTATGGTCGTTGCACTTGAACACATAATCATTAGGCACTTGTAGGTCATCCTCATTTGCCGTCTGTTCTCACTTGAGGTAGTGAGATGTTTATATTGAGTACTGTCAAGAGCTCATGTTCAAACCATACCTCTAATAACATCAATGGATTTTCAATGTCATCCTCCAAGTCTTGATCAATTGCTACAAGTTTTCCATTGACATAATGCCATCTCATATAATGAAAGGCTGAAATAAAATTTTGGGAGCCAATCATATATTTACAGACAATGGATTTCCTATGGATTTTGCAGACAACCCCATTTATTTCTTTCACATTCCAATTTTGACCTAAGAAATCCAAACATTTCTCAAAGTTAACAAAAACATGCAATGGCATAAAGACAACAATTTTTACCTAACGACTTGCTACATTTGGTCTTATACATCTCTGCACGTCCTTGTATATCTTTAATCTAAAGCACTCACTTATTTCTGCTATTGGTATTGGCCATTCTAGACTGTCGAATGGAGGCAGTGGTAATGCTTTCAAAGATCCATAACCTGTAACACTATGAGGTGCCGTGTAAAATTCATTATAAAAGAAAACTCCTCTCTCTACCGAAGATCTGATTGATGTTTCTTTGTATAGCTGCTCACTAATAGATGCATGAAAAGCATCGAGAAGATTCCCACAATACTATCTATAGGCTGCCAATCGACCAAGTTTGAAGGATATATATCTATACAGATGAATACAAGAAAAGCATAAGTATAGAAATGAAACATATTACATAAACATAATGTAAAAACATTTACTTAAGTATAGAAATGAAACACATTACATAAACATAATGTAAAAACATTTACTTAAGTATAGAAATGAAACACATTACATAAACATAATGTAAAAACATTTACTTATAGTTTGGTCTATGGAGTGGGATTCCATTAGGCAAACGTTGCAGACGCAGTTCTAAGTGCATGTAGGCATGTTGTATAAGGACTTCCTTAATGCTCCTCTTTGTGTCAGAGAGTTTGAAATCTTGAACTCTGCCTTTGTAAGTGTCGATGAACTCATTCTTTGTTTTTTTTCACTTCCTCGTCTGCAACATAATCCAACTACCAATAGAGATTGTAGTAGAAATCCACCTTTGATTTTCCATATCAAAATTGTTGTATACTATAATAGCTCTAGTAGAGGAGCAGGGACGCCTAGGATGTGTGGTTTCCATTGAAGCAAATAGAAAATAAAAGCAGACGTAAGAAGATGGAAGAAGAGATAACCTCCAAAGCATGCAAAATTTTTAGAGGGAAATCCATTCATTAAATGAGCTAGGAACTTCGAAGAGAACGTTTCAAATTTTTAGAAGAAAAAAGAACTTTTATTGAATGAGCTAAATGAGAAAAAAATTTAGATTGAAAACCGTTCATTAAATGAGCTGAGATTTATTAAATGAGCTGACAACACTCTAATTTTCATATTATGTATCAAAGAAATGACATTATAAAGTGTGGTCAAATGCATTTTGTATTTCTTTATTAATAACAATATAATCATATAAAGAATATATGAAAAATGTCTAATTATCAAAAGTTCCGTTATGGTGGCTCTCTTCCTATTGGTCCAAAGCCTTTCTCTCTCTAGAGAGAAAAGGCCCAAAGTTAAGCCCAAAATTCCCCTAATGTTTATTCAGCCAACTCTTGTAGAAGCTAACCATATTGTGAAATTCATTCGTGAACATCAATTTACTTATGCACTCTTGTAGAAGCTAACCATATTGTGAAATTCATTTGTGAACATCAATTTACTTATGCACTCTTTCATCTAAGAGTGATAAGTGCTTGCAAATATTCTGCGCCACAAGATTCGCGGGCAACAAGCTATTATGTGTTAGAAAGGCTTCTGTTGGTTCGAGCTGCTCTACATGAAACTGTTGCAGATCGACCTTTTGAGGCGTGGACAAGCAAGCATGCCGCCCATACTGTGGCTACCACATGATGTGTCAACTTAGTGACGTCGACTTCTTTTTGGATTAAGGTACAAAAAATTCAAAGTGTGGCTAAACCATTTGTGGAGTTCCTACGCATTGTTGACACCGATAAATTTGCCATGGCCAAGGTGTACTCTGGCTTATGTCTCAAGCTATCAAAACTCAGTAGGGAGAAAATGGACTATAAAATGGGTCCTTTACTAATCAAAAAATTAGTGCTAATCAAAATATCCACCAATGGGAAGGGGGGGAGAGTGCACATTCTATCCACTAGCTTTAGCTATAAAATATAGAGTAGTTATTATATTTCTTAGCCTTGTCCCCCTATCTTCCACCTCTCTCTAAAAGTTGCACCAAAGTTCAAGGCGAGGGTAAAATATCCTTTTTGAAATGACATGGGCCAACATTTTTAAATAAAAAAGTGCAGCTTGGCCAAAAAAACCCTAAAATTTTAAAATTTTGGTTTGCCCTCCAAAAAGGTGGTTTTACCTCAAACAAGGCTATCTAATCATATTCTATGATGGAGAATCCATTTTTCAAGCTCATTTCAGCTCTCTAAGCTCTTAATCTCTCTCTAATCCTCTTCCACAAGCTTCTTTAATCTTTTATTATTGTATAATCATCTCTAAAGCTATTGTACTCTCCCTAATCTCATCTTGCTCTCTCTTGCTCACCCATACCAAACTTTAATCTTCTATTTCTTCATAATCTTCTATTTCTTTAATCATTTCTTAAGCTGTTGTGCCCTCTCTTTTCCTCAATCTTCTTCACCTTTACATCTCATTATGCCTACCTCTAGTAGAGACCAAGTGATTCCATCTTTGAATACCTTCTCTACAACACTACAGATGATGAAGGTGAGTGGATCAGGCATCCATTTAGGGTGAAAGATTGGGTTTATATGCAACCAAGTGCCACAGGTCCACATCAAGTTCTTAACCATGGTGTTTTGGAACACCAGTGGAAGGGAAGGATTCTTCATTTCAAGAAGGATAAGAATGGAGAAATCAAGGCAATAATACAACGTCTACATGGCTGTAGACATGTATCTTCCTCCTTTCATGGAGAGGAATAGGCTCCCTTGTAACTGTAAGTATATGGTTGTATTTTTTTTTGGAAATGGCTTGTTTTGTTTTACTAATTATGGTATGTGGGTTGCAGACATTTTCCCATCCAGAGGTTATCATGTTGAATGGTGCATGCCAGCTTCATATCTTTAAACATGATTGTGACCCGCTTTGCATGGATTACACACAAGTTAGAATCTTCAAACATGGTGACCAAAAATGCCTCCGCTGCTTCTTGATTGCAGCAGCCAAGGCAAGGCTTTGCATCCTCTTGTCTCGGCCCCCTAAATCGTATAGTATCTCTTTGACAAGACGTGCAAAAGGAGCTCTCGAGATGAGGAGGTTGACACTCTTCTGGAACCTCCAATCTCCTTTAGAGCTGCCATGCCATTGCATTTTTTGCTTGTAAGATCAAGAATGTAGCAGAGAGGAAAGAAGCCATCAGTGCATTGGAGAAGGTGCTATCAAAAACTGGACTACATGGAGGTAATGTCCAAATTCTGAAGGACACTAAAAAGTCATCAAATGAAAAGGAAATTCCAATGAATCCCTCCGTTGGAGGTGTTAAGGCAAGAAGATTTCTTTCCAATCCAATGAATAATCAACAACACAAACCTACAAAGTTAGAAAAGCAATATACAACAACCTACACAAGTTAAATCGAATACCAACAGTGGAAAAAGCTTCATAATGTAGTGAAAGACCATGAAGGTGCTTCAAGGAATGTAAAAGCAGATGTTTGGCGTTCAATTGATACTCTGTTCCAAATGTGTGAGAAAGTCGACTACTCCCAGCAAGACAAAAAGAGCTTTCAAGACAACTTACAAGCGTTCAAAAAAGCATTCAAAGCTGCTTGAACTAACACCAACATCACACACTACATGGTATGTTTCTAGCTTACTCTTGTTTCCTAGCCCTCGATACTAACTTACATTGTATGTTTTCTTATGCATCATATTCTCTACAACCACATGCCTTACTTTATCAACAAGTACAGAGATTCTAGCATTTAGAACACACAAGGACTTGAGAAATCACACTATATAGCTCGAAATGCATATTTCAGGCACACACAACATGGTGGTGGAAAAAGTAAGGCAAATAGCCTATAAGAAGTGTTCCAATGGTTCTATAAAATGATACTACAATAACTACATAAAAAAGAAACCTTGAGGTCATCTAAACTGATACAGACACTCACAGACATATGGAAAGGAAGAGATTAAAGTGTTCCAAAGCATTTAAAAACTCAGATGCCATAGAAGCACAAAACAAATGGAGAGAACAAAAGATTTTTATTAATCATCGTTGGACAGATAGATGTAACACATAAGTCTTTTACAATGTATCTTTCCATTCTAATGACTTTGGCAATTCCAGTGAATCTGTCTTTCGTTTATACCTTAGTAAATGGTGTTTGCCATAATCTTCTAGTTCCTTTGGTTTCTCTATGCCTAGAGACAATGCTACTGCAGAGCATATGTATGAAAGTAACCCCTTCGGTTGCCGGCATAACCAAGGTAGCATCCAAAAATTTCTAAGGCAGTAGACTCCTCTATCAAAATAATCTTCTCATAACTCTTAGGAATAATCATTGCACCTAGGAATAGGGACAATGTCTTGAATACAAAATTTGCAACTTTCCCTTCCTGGCTCATGGCATTGTGGTAGACTATAATCTTTGCCTTAGACAATCTGCTTAGATAGTGAGAGAGAGCTGCGTCTCGGCCACAATACTCCCTTTTATGCTGCAACAAGAATTTGTCTTTGACTTCAAATGTACTCTGTAAAACAAAATAATTAAGGAAACATAAGTCTACATATCAAATTCACACACACACACACACAACACAACACAAACACACAACACACACACACACACAAACACACAACACACACATGCACAAAGAGAGAGAGAGAGAGAGAGAGAGAGAGAGAGAGAACTTGAGTTTCATCTGTTTATGAACAGTTGGTCTTGCCAAAGGTTAATAGAACTTTTAGTATCTTCTCCTACTCTGTTCATAAACTCCTTTGTGGAGTCATTCAACTTATCAAAGCCATATTTGGCCTGCAGCTCCATGAAGGTTTTATCATCTGGCACAAATCCATCCTCTTTGAATTTATGTGCTTTGCCCAATCAAATACTGAGACACTCTTTACTATTATAATTTTCCTCCAATGCTAAGTCATCTGGATCATCTTTCGAGACAAAACCACTACCCTCTTCCTGAAAATTGGCAATAACAGATAAAGTAAAATCTTCCCTAAGGCTGAAAATATTCTAAATGTCAGCCAACAGTACATAACGTTTGTTATCAATAATGAATTTTGGCAGCACTGGCAATACTAGACCACACTACTCCACTTTGAAGAGATCTATATCCAGTGGTCTCTGTATTGTTGACGTCTTCAGAGCAACAATATCCATCGACTTTGCCTCCTCTTCCTCCTGTACACTAACTCAATATCTTCCTCAAGTTCTGCCTCCTTTGAGGGTAACCTATCTTCTGCGGGAATTTCATCTTGGATAGTACCTTCATACAATAGTTCTTCACCCATTTCAAGAAGGTCTTTATAGAGGCACTGCAGGTAGCAGAGGAATCCAAATGGCTCATATAATAGCCTGCAACAACAACTTAAGTGCAAGGTACACTAAGAAGGCTTGTAGGAAGATGGGAGTTCCTGGTACTTCTTGTATAGAAAACTATTTGCCTTCCTGCTTAGCGCACATAAGCTTGATTGTTTAGTAGCAGCCTTCCTTTGGATACTAATTTTTCGAAATCGTCCTTGTGACAGGTACTTTGCATGCTGATGCAAAATGGACTCCACTTGCAAAGGCTTATTAAACATCTCTGCAATAATGTGAAAGTCTTCAGCAGCTCCCATCTTATAGACAAAATCGAAGAGTTTCTCATCAATTAGAGCTAGATCATTGCTCTCCAAAAATTCTTCCTTCTTTTCCTTCATGTCAGTGCTAAGACGCTCCTTCTTCTTCTGCTTCTTCCTCTTCGACATCTCTTCCTTAGCCTCCGTTGAGAAATCAAAATCCCTCTTAACAGAGAGACTCTGGCGAGCAGGTCGATTAGAAAGGGACACTAGACTAAGAACACCTGCTTTCTCTTGTTCATCTGCCTCCACATCCTGGTCTTTTTAATGGGGTTCTTCATCACTATGATCTTTTACGAAGTAAACGGGGTAACTTGATTATCCCAGCTCCATAGTTGGAAACCCTTGATCTTCTGTCTGTCCTCTCACAAGATGTGGCTCATCTATCCTTGCCATAACTTTTGTAGGGTCGTCAGTGGTGAAGTCAATAGATCTTTTCTTTGTGCTCATCAACAACTTTGCAGACTTCATCCACATGTCACTCCTACCCGCAACACTGAACTCAGGATCCAGCGCAGTGACTCCCCGCTTAAGCTTTCTTTTTTCTGAGCAGTAAGACATTGGCATGAATTAGAAAAGGGGAGTAACCCCTTATTGTATTTGTGCAATTTGGCGCGATAAAGCAAATCCATTAGCCCCTACAAGGGTTATATCGCGCCAAACTGTACAAATCTCTCTCTCTCTCTCTCTCTCTCTCTCTCTCTCTCTCTCTCTCTCTCTCTCTCTCTCTCTCTCTCTCTTTGTGGGTGTACTGTATGTGTGTGTCTGTGTGTTATATGGTTCTCTGTATGTGTTGTTGTTGTTGTTTTGTGTGTGTGTCTGTGTGTGGATGTGATATAAGTGTATATGTATGTGGGTGTATGTGTGTGCAATTTGGCGCGATAAAGCACCTCCATTACCTTTACAAGAAACATATCGTGCCAAAATGCACAAACTTCTCACACTCTAGCTCTAACTCTGTGGGATTCCACTGGCCCCTCCGCGCACCGGATTCCCAATTGTTGCTGGCAGCAGAGCGGAAGCAGCTCTCTCTTGCGTGGGGCAGGGTTTCTCACTCGGGGCCTCACCCTCAAATATCCGGGCACAAGACTAAGCTGATGGTCATTCTGAAAACCGAAACCGGGAAAATTTTCCATGCCCGAAAAACGGGGACAATTCCACCATTTTGAATTTCTTAACGAATTTTTCTATAACGAGGTCAAGATATTGAACTAACCTTCATCTGAATAAACCAGATAGAAGGGAAACTATTACAGACTTAACTTGAAGGAATCAACGCTTTTTTCCTAATTGAATCAGGCACAACCGTTGATCTATTCATTTGAGAAGTCTTCAGGTTATTATTTAACTATTCGAGTTCTAAGCATATTCCTATTAATGAATTTTATTATTAAAACTCTACTAATTCCAGCCTACATGGGCTACCAACCCCACTGGAATTGGTAGAACCAGACAAGTACTCACCCACCCATAATTGAATGCCTTTCTTAACTTTTGCTTTAGAATATAGATACGCACACACTCCTCTTTAAACTTTAATTTATAAAACAATCCATTGACAAACAATTATTGGTTATAGATGTCATAACTCAAAATTTCCATTCAATCCTTGTTTCTCACAAAACAGTATCACTCTGGACTCTCCGTTGAGACCAGCACGTCAGCAAAACGAGATCCAATAACAGATTATAATAATTTTCTCGTTATCATACATATATCTTTCACGACATATGCATGGGTGTCCTAAGCACTGCAAGCCCGTGCATCGCCTGGTCAGAACCCTCCAGGATCCTCCTTAGGTATCCTGGCACTTCACTCAGGGATCGCTTCGTCGGTCCTCGCTCATCGTACCGGAAGCACACCATTTTACACCATACCCAGGCTGGTCAAGATGACCTGGGCAGGTTTTTGCCGCGTGAGCCGTCCTTTGATGAACACTCCCCGCCAGCTGTTGCAACCGAACTTCCCTTAGAAAAACACATATACCAAATGCTCCCTCCAGCATTCTGGCATAAGACAAACCTTTAAGAAAACAGGGTTTCTATGCAAGTTTTTAATTTTGATTTTCTTTTAAATACAATGGGTATATCTTAATCCGTATCCCAATACTTCTAGATCACAGGTCTAAAATTCCAACAGAATTCCTTGAATTCTGTAACCTTGATCCTCATCTTAACTTGATTTCAGATTCGGTGGGTGATTTGAGTGAAATTTTCCTAAACTGGTCACATCGTCTTTTCTTGAAACTGACGAAGGAGATTAGGTCTTGGTCATAGTCTAATTCAGGGTTTGAGTCTGGAAAGGTTCTCCCTGAACTAACTTTCTCGACGAAGGGTAATATTTCAATTACTACTTTACTGAATTTTATTCATTGAGTATTTTGCTTAACTGAATTTAAAACTAATCATGAATTTTTATGAGGAATAAATTAATCATTTATCTAAAATTCTGACTTCTATAGTTTTTCTGAATTTTCTCATTACCATCCTATTAATATGAAACAGTAGAATTTTCTCTCGCAGAGTATTTACTTATTCATTTACCAATATTCATGGAATTTAAACATAATTAAAGAGAACTCTTATTTTGATATAAAAATTATGTGTGCATCTATTTATGCATAAAATCCAACTTCTATGGAAATAATACTTTTATATAAAAGAAAATCCTTTTATGCATCTATTTATGTAAAAAAACCAATTTTGATGAAAGTAACACTTTTATAATAAAAATTTCTTTTATGCATCATTTTATGCATAAAAATCAATATTGGTGAAAGTAACACTTTTATAATTAAAAAAAATCTTTTATGCATCATTTTATGCATAAGAATCAACACTTTTATAATAAAAGAATTCTTTTATGCATAAGAATCAATATTGGTGAAAGTAACACTTTTATAATAAAAAAATCTTTTATGCATCATTTTATGCATGAAAATCAATATTAATGAAAGTAACACTTTTATAATTAAAAAAATTCTTTTATGCATCATTTTATGGATAAGAATCAATATTGGTGAAAGTAACACTTTTATAATAATAATAAAATCTTTTATGCATCATTTTATGCATGAAAATCAATATTGATGAAAGTAACACTTTTATAATTTAAAAAAATTCTTTTATGCATCATTTTATGCATAAAAATCAATATTGATGAAAGTAACACTTTTATAATAATAAAAAATTCTTTTATGCATCTAGTTATGCATACAAATCAATATTGATGAAAGTAACACTTTTATAATAAAAAAAAATTATGCATCTATTTATGCATAAAAATCAATATTGATGAAAGTAACACTTTTATAATTAAAAAAAATTCTTTTATGCATCTATTTATGCATAAAAATCAATATTGATAAAAGTAACACTTTTATAATAAAAAAATTCTTTTATGCATCTATTTATGCATAAAAATCAATATTGATGAAAGTAACACTTTTATATATAAAAAAATCTTTTATGCATCTATTTATGCATAAAAATCAATATTGATGAAAGTAACACTTTTATAATAATAAAAAATTATCTAATATACATCTTTCTATGTATAGAATTTAAATCTAATAAAAATCACTCTTTTATAATAAAAATAATAATCAATATGCATCTTTCTATGCATAGAATTTAAATCTAATGAAAATCACTCTTTTATAACAATAAAAAATAATCAATATGCATCTTTCTATGCATAGAATTTAAATCTAATGAAAATAACTCTTTTAGAATAAAAATAATAATCAATATGCATCTTTCTTTGCATAAAATTTAATTTTAATAGAAATAACACTTTTATAATAAAAGTATTTCTACTATGCATTTTTTTATGCCTAGAATGAAAATAACACTTTTAGAATACACAAATGATGGGGATTACTCTTTTTGAATAATAAAATATAAAACTTATTTCATAAAATTTAAGAAAATTTTATCCCATAACCTCCTTTATATGGCTGATCATTTTTTAATTTTTTCTAACCTTAAATTACTTAAAAATTATCCCCAAATGGTTTAAAGCATTCTAAACTAATCAAATTCCACTTTTAAAAGAGAAATAATATGAAAAGTTTAATTCTAACAATTTGATTACTTAACTAGGACAAAGAAAGGCTGAATTTAAGAATGAAGAGAGGGGGAAAGCCTTTCCAACAAGGCATAGCATCAATTTATCATTTTAAAGATAACAAAAATTAGAAAACCATTAAAAGAATAAAGAAAAAGTAGGATTTCTAACTTACATGAATTTTTGGGAGCTTTCCTTTGGCTTGATGGTTTGAGGGATCTACTCTTGTTTGCAAACAAGAGTGGCCACCAATTCTTTAGAAGAGGGAATGGTCAAAAACTAATGAATTATTAAGAAATTCACAGTTTTTGGCTCTGGGAAGGAGGAGTAGAGTAACAGTGCATAAAACACTATTAAGCTTATACAAAGGGGGAGGCTTCTATTTATAGGAAAAAGTGAGCTTCTAACCAAGCAAACTGATTCTAGAATTTTCCAGATCAGTTTGGTCAATTTTTGACCATTTTTGGGTCAATTTAGCTTACTTTTTGGAACTAGACTTGAATTAGGAGAGAGGAGAGATGAAATATCTCAATATTTGAGAATTTAAAACTCCACCACACATGTGAAATAGGCTCTTCCTTCATGAGGGGGAATCCCCACTCTTGAGGTGTCAAAAATTCATTTTTTTAGTATTTCCTTTGGTCCTTAGTCCACTCTTCATCTTATGTGAGTATTTACTCATTTTTGGGGGGATTTTCTTTATTTTTTCAATTTATCTCCTCCATACATTTGGATGAATCTGATTGGCCCCTCAGAACCTTAATTTAAAATTTTTAAAAAATCTGGACCCTTAGGAGGATAAGGTCTTTTGAACAGATTATAATTTATTTCTAATGCACCTTCTGAAAATCTATTTGAACTTCTATTTCAGGGGAATTTATTTTAATAAGAAGAGATATTTTTCCATCCAAAAATATCTAAAATCTGAATAACCTCTCTCTAGAATATTTTCTCTCTCTAAGCCAAAATAGGTAGAAACAAGATCTTTTATTATTCTGAGGAGGGGATTGATTACAGGGGAAGATACTAGACATCTTGAGAGGCTGGGGAGGAATCTTACATTCTCTCCCACTTGAAAAATGAGAGATGTCCTCATCTCACGGTAATCTCGTAACAGTTTGGCTTCTTTCTCCCAGGTGGCATCTTCAAAAGGATAGAACTTCCATTTGACCAATAATTCTCTCAGAATTCTGTTCCTAAGAACCTTTTCTCGAACATCAAGGATTTCTTCAGGTTGGAGTTCTATCTACCCTTGGATTGAAGAAGTTAAGATTTCATCATCATCAAGCACGTGATTTGGGCTTGGTATATACTTTTTAAGAAGGCTGACATGAAATACATTATGTACTTTGAGATGAGAAGGCAGAAGAAGCTCGTAGGCTAAGTCACCTACTTTCTTTGTAATCAGATATGGTCCACAATATCTGGGGGATAACTTCTTGTACTTCCCAAGAGATAGAGAACTTCTTTTGGGACGTACTCGAATGAAGACCATATCTGCTTCTTTGAATTTTCTGTTTGACCTCTTCTTATCTGTATACTGCTTCTGTCTATCTTGGGCAGCTTTTATATCTTTGCGAATTGACTGCATCTGCTGCTCCATGTCATCAAGCATCTATCTGGACATCTCGACCCTAATCAATGGGTCAGACCAATTTAATGGAGTTAAGCAATCTTGTCCATACAAAGCTTTGAAAGGGCTCATCCCAATACTTCTGTGATAAGAAGCATTTTAGGCGAACTCGACTATGTGCAGATAGCTTAGCCACTTCTTAGGTTCCCTGCCACCCATAGCATGACCGAAGTATATCTGTGATTACTTGGTTCACCCTTTCAGTTTGACCATCGGTCTCGGGGTGGTAAGCTATGCTAAGATCCAAGAAAGTTCCTACTGCTTCAAAAAATGCAGTCCAGAATCTTGACATGAATTTGGGGTCTCGATCACTTACTATTCTTCTGGGTAGGCCATGCAATCTGAAGATTTCTTTGAGGAACACTCTGGCCACATCCATTGCAGTGTAGGTTTCTTTTACTGGAATCAAATGGGAAACTTTGGTTAGTCTATCAACTACCACGAAGATGGAGTTGTAACCTGATTGCACTGAGGGTAATCCAGTAATAAAATCCATACTAATGCATTCCCACTTCATCTGGGGGATGTCTAATGGATGTAACTTCCTAGGCATTTTTACTCTCTCGGCCTTGACTTTCTAACAGGTCAGACATTGACGTACATGATTAAGCACATCCTTTTTTAGACCAGGCCAAAAGAAGCTTTTCTTCATAGACATGTATAGGGCCAAAGAATCTATCCTGCATGATCTTCTCACTTGCTTCAATAATCAAAGGATTTGACACTACAGTATGCTGATCTGCTACCACATTTTCTTTGCCTGGGTGGTACTTGATTTCAAAATCAAATTCCTACAGGGTCTGCATCCACCGTCTTTGGTGCATGTTGAGATCCTTCTGAGTGAAGATCCACTTTAAGCTCTGATGATCTGTCATCAAAGTGAATCTTTGACCCAATAGGTAATGTCTCCACAACTTCAGGGAATATACTACTGAAAGTAGTTCCAGGTCGTGTGGACAGCATAATTCCTCTCATGCGTTCTAAGTCTTCAGGATTCATAGGCCACTGCATGACCTTCCTACATGAGTGCACCTCCAAGGGCAAAACCACTGGCAAGCAAACGTCCATACGGTCATTATATTTATTTAATTTATATATTATTTTTTAAAAAAAACCTATTTAAAAAAATCCATAAGTGTCTTCTATCAGTGGAGGAGTAGCCTTGAACATCATGAGTCAAGCTGCCATGGAAAAGTCTGGGCTTTGTTGCCCCATGAGGCTTCTCCCTTTCGTATCAAGTTGACTGATAATTCTCATGTGTGGCCTCCTGGGTGCTTGTGAGCTTAACACTAATATATGTGGTGTAAGGGCTCTTTTGTGTTGAGAAGTGTGGGGCCTGTTGAGAAGTGTGGGGCCATAGAGCTCTTTTGTGTTGAGAAGTGTAGTGCCATAGAGCATATGTAGAGACATGGACTGAGAAGGTAAGCATGAAGCCATATGGAAAACTGGATTATCCCACATGCATGGAACAAGCAAAGATGTACTCTACCCATATAAAAGGGGTCATTTCCAAGTATTGAAAAGTAGAAGCACTTGCACATATCTCAAGTCTGTCTATGAGTCCAAGCTAATCTATCTTAGAACCTAATTGATTTGAGTCTATTGCACATACACATCATCATGGGTGTAATTAAACACCATCCACCTTAGCTTAGTGTAATCACTCATCATTAGCATGTGATTAGCTTAACCCACTTGTATTAGTAAAGGCACCATGGATTTTAACATGGTATCAAAGCTTGCCCTCACCCCATGAGCTTCTTTAACCCTCCATTATTGCATTAATCTTAGCTTATATTAGCACTAATACCCCATTAGATCCACTGATCCCATCTTATCCTCTTCTCACCTTTTGTGGCCCAAATTTGCTTCTCTCTACCATTGGCCAAACCCTTTTAGGAGCACAATGTTCATGCTATTGCTAAGCCACACCTCTAAGGATTCAATCCAAATCGATCCCAATCAAGCATAGCAAGAGAAAATGGAAATTTTCTTCTTCTTGTCCATTCTCTCTCTCTACTCACAATTGGTCTAATTTCTCTTGGGGGATATTTAGCAATGCTATGAGCTATCCATAGCCCAAGCCTCATGTCAAATGATCCACCGATTGAGCCAAAGCAAGCACATTATCAGTCGAGGCCTTTCTGTGCTAAATCTCAGTGATTAATACATAAGAAATTATGGAAAATCATTAAGGAAAATGTGTCGGATGAACCAAGTGAAGGGTTGGGTGGAAAATATCAGCAATCGTTGTTCACTTATTGGTTTGGACTCGGCTCGAGGGGTGAACTACTAAGAAACCTTATATATCACGTGCATTCAAGGGGAATTTGAAAAACTCCTTACCTGTAAATTTTTCATGAATAAAATGACCCCTTTTTCTTTATGGACTTACGGGTTTTTTTTCCAAAATCAATTTTAAAAAAATCCTTCTGTAAATGTATTTCTGTAAATTTACCCTAAATTTTTGAATTAAAAAACCCCTTCATTTGAACACACATGGTATACTTACATATTTTTAGATGAACCCCTCGAGGCACCTTGGCACTAGTCTTATTCATCACATCATTGACTCTAAGGAACACGCAAAGGGTGAATGGGATACAGTGAATCTCGTGTTTGGAGCTAAGACAAAGAACCAAGAAATTCACTTAAAGATTGAATTCTATGGTCTACAAATGAACTTTAATGCGTCTTCGGTTTGTCAGTAAAATGAAAAGCATCATGACCTAGTTACATGGCATAGATGCTAAGATTGAAGATAAAGATGCAGTTGTAATAATCTTTAAAATCATGTCAAAGGAATATAATGTACTTGTCACAACCTTAAAGAATCTACCAGAGCCAACATTTGATGGATGTGTGTCCTCCCTCTTGGAGAAGGAGAAAGAATTAAAAAGAAGCAATCTAAGCACCATTGAGCATGCATTGTTCAATAAAAGCAATGTGAAGTGTCACAATTATGACAGGAAATGACACTTTCAAAATGAATTCAGGTTCAAAGACAAGCCAAAGTGTAACTACCAGCAACAAGTTTGGGCACAAAGAAGAAGATTGTAGATTGAAGAAAAGCAAAGAAAAGGTTCGCATATAATAAGGTTCAGGGGATTTACCTAAGCAATGGTTAATAGGCATTAAAGTTAAAGTAAAAGAGGAAGTAAATGGTGCACAGTAGATGCCCAAGGGACACAAAAGAGGGCGCCCCCTTCTAGGGGTAGCTGAAGAGACATTTGGCTAATGAAAAAGTAATGTTAGCCAATGAAAGGTTAAGGGGCTGAAGTTGGAAGGTCATGCACCTTTTAGGCCTATATAACCATGAGTTTAGGGTCCATTTGGGATGTGGTTGGGTGGAGAATCAAAGTACTAGTCTTACAAGTCCTCAAGCTTATAATGCAAGGAGCATTACATTGGTATTAGAGCCAAGTTCTTTCTCTTCCATGCTTCTATTGAGCTACTCATTACTAACTCTAATCTCTACTCCTTAATCTCTTTTTTATTCATTTCCATAAGCTAATCCCTATATTTCTCAAATCCTCTTCATATAAAATAACTCTTGTCTAATAAATTGGGCATTCTTTGGAGTTCTATATGGAGCAAGAGGAGTACAAGATAACCTTGAAGGATCATTGAAGCATATCAACAAGGAGGAATCAATGGAATTATTGTTCACATCATTGGGGACAATTCATAATTAAATGTCCTCTTTCCATATGGAAGAGGATTACAAACCCGAATGAAATGGATATGCAAGATTTAGAATTTAATGATTATGAGGATATGGAAATTAAGGAGTTTAAAGAGAAAATCTATAATATAGAACACAAAATTTAGAAAACGATGGGTCTTCTTAGCTCCTTGATGGGAGGGGAAGGATTGGGAGTAAAAGGAATATCTAAAAGTAACATTGGTGAGGGAAGGGAAAAAAACTCTCGAAAAAGGGTTGAATGAAACCATAATTGAAGAGGGCCAAAACAAGAGACCAGGGTATGGTATTCAAAGATTTAAAGGCACCCACTTTTAGTGGAGAAGAGAAGGAGAGAAATAAAGATGCTTTCCATATTTCTCTACAAAACTACCTCTTCCCTTGCAAGTTTGTCATGATACAATTTGTCTGAGGAGTATTAGAGTGGTTGTTCTTCCATGCTTGCTTTTAATCTTCCGTCCATGCAATCCTTTAAGTCCTTCCATAGGCTTAGGCTTCCTTGCAAAGGAGCCAACATAAATATGGACTTGGGAGGAAAGGAAGGTGGTGAGTCCTACTATGTCTCTATGTGTATGTCCATTATCACTTACATTGCTTTCAGGGTTGATAATGGTATATGGAATATGTATAGGCCCCTTCGAGTGGGGCACTCTTTCATCATCCCCCAAGAGTTTGGATGCTTCAAAACTTTTGTCCTCCTCTCCTAATCCCTATTTTGAGCCTTCTTGAGTTATTGAACGATCCGGTTCTTTTCATGGTCTTCTCTTAAGTAAGGTGAATCTAGCCTTGGCATTGGCATCTACTCTAATAGTGGAGACAACATGAGGCTCGATGTCCATCTGTGCTACCAATTCTTGGGCTACTTTAGCCTACCTTTTTCCTCAATCGGATTGGGGTATTTTCCCAACCTCTTAGGCCAATTTCTAGGTTCTATGACTGGTTCATCTTGGTCCTTTAGAGTAGGATTCACTTCTCCCTCTCTAAAGAGAATGAAGAGACATTGGAAACTATATCCTTGCTTAACCCTTCTTGAATTGTCATGCAATCTTCGCCTTATCCTATCTTTTTAGACCCTCATCTTCTGGTCTTAGGGACGACTCTAGCATTTTTTAAAACTTCATCAGCTCTAGTAGGTCTTAGGCTGGTTTTTATGCCCTTTGAGCGCAGGAAGCTGAAACTTATCCAGCTTTGTGGATGAGCGGCAGCTCTACTTCTATTTTGCATTCTAGTCACCACATTGAGAGGAACCATTTGTAAAAACCCATCCCTGATACTGAGAAAGTTAAGTCTTGTACGTGGTTTATGCTCTTGGACTGTACCCAAAATGGATGCTCTTAATGGGTAATCCTTGTATGTGTGGTCAATACAACAACCCATGCAAAGTGATACTATAGCAGGTTGTTGTTTGTTCGCATTATTGCGGTTGTCATAGCTCTCTTGATGGGACACTGTGCCACCCGATGAGTTTCCTTGTAGTGATGACATTATAGTGGTATACAAGATCCTAAGGCATTGATGTCCACCCCCGATTGGATCCCCTTATTAGATTGAATTGTGGGTTATATATAAGAGTGTAGACACTATCACCATCTTAAACGTAGTGACTTGGGATTCGACTTCGGGGACTCTGGGCCTCTAGGGGTTCTAGGTAGTTAACATCCCCCCTAATTCCCTCTTCCTCCCCCCTAGGTATTGCTATCAAGGTCTCGGCATGGAAGATCTTAGATACGCGCCCAAGCACTTCAAAACGTATAACGTGGGCAATCGCTTTGTGAATTTTAAGAAGGCAAAGAGGACCCCTAATGGGAAGCCTGGAACATCTTATGATGGACCAGCTCAAGTTAAGGAACGTACCTAATAAATATCCAAAATTGGTATATACGTTGGGAACGACCTATCTCCAAAGGAAGAAAAAGACCTCATTAACCTACACGTAGAATTCTAAGACTACTTTGCTTGGAAATATACAGATATGAAGGGAGTACCTCCCAAACACACTATTCCCATTGTTGAAGAAGCAAAGATCTCAAGGCATAGGTCCTATTAGATGAATTCAAAATACTCCCGAATGGTCAAGGATGAAATTGCAAATTATCGAAGCTAAATTCATTTACGAGATAAAGCACAAGGAATGGATATCCCCAATAGTCATAGTGCTTAAGAAAAATGGGAAGATATGAGTTTGTGTTAACCTTAAAAAGGTTAATCCAGCCCACAATGAAGGACCATTACCCATTACAATTCATTAAGCATGTGCTAGAATGAGTAGCAACAAGGAGCTCTACAACTTCCTTGATGGGTTTTCAAGCTATAACTATTTGGAGATAGATTTACCACAAAATTGGGTTCTTATGCGTATTGAGTTATGCCATTTAGCTATGTAATGCCCCAGGCACTTTCAAAGGCTTATATGCATGGCTTATATGCACGACATACTAAAAATACCTTAGGGAGTTCCTTGAGGTTTTTATGGACAACCTTTGCATCAAATCCAAATGGCAAGCTCATCTCTAGTGCCTGAGGAAGGTATTAGAAAAATGTAAACTATACAAAATATCCCTTAATCCACTTAAATGCCAATTTTGGGTAAGACACAGGGTGATACTTGGCCACATTATTTCAGAACATGGCATTTCTACGGATGACAGAGTAAGGTAAAGATGATTCTTGAGCTCCCACCACCCACAAACTTCAAGGGGGTCCAACAATTCATAGGACACGTTAAATATTACATAAGATTTATAATCTTTACCGCAATATAACTAGACCCTTGTATAGATTACTCATCATCTTTGAGTGGGTGGATAAGTGTCAAAAATCCTATGACACTCTCAAGAAAGACCTAGCAAGTGCACCAATCCTTAGATCTCCCAATTGGGATATTATCTTCTATGTGCACATTAATGCCTTGGCTTTTGTAATTGGTTGCTTATTGCCACAACTAGGAGAGCATAACATGGATTCCCTGTTAGTTTCACCCCTGCCAATTCAATGATGCCAAGCAAAACTACACCACCACAAAAAAGGAAGGACTCTCGATGGTCTGTGGTGTAAAGAAATACCGCCATTATCTTTTGGTAAATAAATTCATGTATTTCGTGGACCATTAGGCACTTCTTCAATAAGCTTTGTGCTACAAGAAGGATAACCCGATGGCTTTTGATCTTGCTAGAGTTTCATTTCATGGTGTGGCCATGCAAAAGAGCTCACAGCATGTGCATGTTAACCACTTGGCGTGCATCCCTAATGGAGAGCCACCGATCGGAGTGGAGGATGAATTACCGAATTCCCCACTATTCAAACTCTAGATTATTCGAGAATGAACAGAAAATATCACTGAGTATTTGGCTAACGGTCTTTCCCAAAAGATACCCCTTAATAGAGATAAAGCACGATGCCTTATTAAAAAGACAACCCCCTACTGATTGATCGCGTGGGAAAATTGTATAAGTTAGGCCAAGATGAGATAATGAGGTGCTATTCTCAGGAATTCGAATATGTCAATGTCCTTGAGCAAGCCCACTCCGATGTAGCTAGTGGACATTTCTCAGTAAACACACACCACCATAAAGAAAGTTCTATTTGTAGCCTTGTGGTGTGGCTGACTTTGTTTGGAGATGCAGCCAAATTTGTAAAAGAATGCAATGAATGTTAGCAATTCACTAGGTTTTGGTGTCCACTTGAACTCGTAAAAGTAGCAAAGGGACTCATTTCATCAATGATGTAATCAACTTCCTTCTAATGAGTAAATTCATGGTGGTACACCACAAATCCTCACCCTACTACCCCCAAGCCAATGGCCAGGCTGAGTGCAACTACAAGATTATATGTGCTGTCCTTACCAAGCTAGTTGAAGTCTCATGCAATGACTAGGAACAGAAGTCCAGTTGCTTTGTGGGCTTACAAGACTACCTATAAGATGGCCACGTTGAGTGCACTAACAAGATTATATGTGCTATACTTACCAAGCTCGTTGAAGCCTCATGCAATGACTAGGAATAGAAGTTACTAGCTGCTTTGTGGGCTTACAAGACTACCTATAAGATGGCCATCCACACAACACCTTTCAACTTGACACATGGAACAATGCCCTCATGCCCATGGCATTCTTAGTACCAAGCTTAAGAATTACCATCAGGGAAAGATAGGAAATTTCCTAATCCATCGATTGTTTGAGCTTGAATAATTAGAAGAAGCTAGACTATAGGAGCCATCTACGAAATGATAGTCAAAAAGCTATGGTGCAAACAATGGTTCGAGGAAAAGCTTAGATGAGCGGAAGGAGTAAACACATTAAAAACCACATGCATGGGTTTGTTCCCTGCCATGTTTCACATTGGAAATAATCCCTAGAAAGGGACGTTCAATGTCATGTCCTAGAAAGGGAAATAACCTAATGTCCTCCCACGAGACCTGGTGTGCACTATAAAAACTATCATTGGCTCCCACAAAAGCACGAGTGGAAGGAGTAAACACATTAAAAACCACATGCATGGGTCCGTTCCCTGGCATGTTTCACATTGGAAATAATCCATAGAAAGGGAAGTTCAATCTCATGCCTACAGGTACCATGCATGAAGAAATGCTTCTTGGATGAGGATGGATGGGGAACAATCTATGCCAAATAGATTGGGACTCGTGAGCCACTACCTTGCAACTAGACTCACGGTGGCAAACATGTAACTATTTTAATGATAGATGAGGAGCCCATGCCTTGCAAAACCTCAATAGGAGAGAACCATTCTCCAATCAAAGAAGTGCTAGAACCCAACGAGCTTCCAAACATAACCCACACTCTAACCATGCCATAAAGAGGCCTAGACTTTACTTAGCCATAGGGGTAAGTAACTAAGATCCATCAAAAGCCTTGACTTTACTTGGCCATAGGGGTAAGTAACAAAGATCCATCAAAAGCCTTGCCCAAGTAGGGTCAACCTTCACCCGTCAAGTACCCCCAACATAAGTGGCCAAAAAGAGCCCTATTGTTATGACCCATGTTATTTGACGAATAATAATCATGGTCATTTAAATTTATATATTTTTTATGATGCCTATTTCTCATCATGAACACGTTAGGATTGATTGATGAGATGTCAATTGATTGTTACTATTGACGTGGTTTATGTTTATGAGTTTAGGTGATGAGGTGTGCAAGGGTACCGATTTAGGTGTTGCACAGTGCGAGGGTACCGATTTAGGTGTCGCACAGATGGTGGATTGAGTCATGGCGTGTGGACAGATCTCACAATATTTTGTGGCTGTATTATGGCATTTGATATTATTTTGACATCAGTGTGATGTGTGTGTGTGCACACGATAATTTATTGTACAGTGTGCATACCAGCATTAGTTGATTTATTTTGTAATGTCCATATGTGCACAAGTTAGATTATTCCTTTTACAATATGAGGTTGCTACATAAGCCCCGATCCATTGCAACCCGAGCGGTAGAATGAGATATACGAATGGCTCCAAAGTAAACACATGAAGTGATTGCCGATCAAAGGGGAAGTGAAGATGAAGAAGAAGAATGACAGATAGACTCGAACGCCTCTGATGTATCGAAGATCGATGATATAACTCCCGTTTTGCTTTGCGATGATTAAAATGACGACTCAGTACTTCAAAACTTTTGTTTTCAAACATAAGCCAGAATCAATTTAAAGACCACCAAGAACTTCAAAAATTTTGTTTTCATACACAAGTCGGAATTAATTAAAAGAACACCAAGTACTTCTTTTCATTACACACAAAATTTTGGTGCAGTTACAAAATTTGCAGTAAAGTTCATGTCTACAAAAGTTTAATATAAGGGGATCAATGTCTACAAAAGTTTAATATAGGGGGATCAATGTCTACAAATGTTTAATTGAGGGTGATCAATTTTAATCATCGCCTAAGTTAATAGGAGATGGTGAAATGGGCCTGTTAAGAAGATCGTTCAATTGAAAGTGAGGAGATTCATCTGGCAATGCTCTATACTTTCCTTCATACCACAAGAGCTTTAACTCTTGTGCTCTTATGGTTCTCCTTAGCTCTTTATTCTCTCTTCGCAAGGCTTCATAGTCTTGTAGTAGTTGTTGTGCGATGTCGTACCTTGAGTTGCTAACATAACTCCTTCACCGGCAAAAGATTGAATGTTCATGTGCTCATGAGGTGTGAGCACAAGAGGCTTTGTTCATTGTACTTCTCTCCCCTCCATCTTTGCTCTCTTTTTATCAGTTGGGCGACGCACCCCCTTGTAGTGGCTTAATACATAGATGGAGACATTCACATTAGTGCGTACGTGTGTGCAATAATGCTTACATAACCAATTTGACTACAATAACACATAAAGGACAAACATTAATACATGTGTGTGTGTGTCTGCATTAGTGCTTAGACATAAGTGCTTAGACGTTTTGGTTCTGCATTTCATTTTGTCTTTGTGACAGAGTGAAACATTTCATACCAAAACTCCACGTTTTGACATGAAACGTTTCGTAGTGACACTGGTGTATCCACATTAATACATGAAGACAATAATACACAAAGGACGTGAAGACAATAACAAACAAAGGATAAATATTAATACATGTGTGTATGTGTGTGCATTAGTGCTTAGACATAAGCGCGTATATGCGCTAATATATGTGTATACGCATAACCAAGACAAGACTCAAGAGATGAAGTAAAATGGGTAGAATAGTTAATGGATATGCACTATATATAGTCAATGGGTAGAATGCTGATTCCACCATGGATATACCTGAGCTATATAGTCAGGAGATAAAGAAAACTATGGATATGCCTAGTTCCAAAGTTATGAACCTAAATCTAAAGCATGATAGAATCATGAATGTTGATTTCACCATGCATGGTTATGCAAAAGCTTATCATAATGAATGGAGCAAAAGAGAGTATCAAGCTAGCTGAACTTCGATACCACCCATAAAACAGTGGCACAGACGTTCAACTATCTCAACACTACCTCCCCCCTACCATTCCTAGGGAGTATAAGTGCTCAAAGTGCCACCCGAATCAGTGGCACTGATGAGTACAAATGCTTGGGGTGTTCTAGCAACTAATCTATATTCTAGAATCTACAATATGGGAACCTCAAAGAAGAAGTACAATAATGCCACCCGAACCAGTGTGACGAAGTGTACACAGGTGGTACCTAAAGAGAAGAGGGAAAGACCCAGAAGTGATACATTGCCACCCAAAAACAATGACAGAGTACTCATACGGGTGAATACAAACAAAAACCTAGAAGTGCACAATGCCACCCGAAACAGTGGCACAATGCACACAGGTAGCAAACAAACAAACCTACAATCACCACCCATCGCATCACTTAGCAGTGGTGAAGTAGGCTGTAGTAATCACAACAACGTCCGATTCAACGTTGCAGTGGCACTACAATGCAAATGCAAATGCAAATGCAAATGAAGATAATTTTTTAAAAAATTTTAAATATGCTTTACACACAAATTGTTGTCCCACAATGGTATCCAAACAATAGCGAAGTGGGACACAACATATGCAATACAAATGAGAACAATGCATTTTTGAAAAATTTAAAACAAATTCTAATTAAAAAATCTAAAATTTAAAATTTTTATTTTATTTTACCTATGCAAATGGTAAAAGAGAGAGAGAGAGAGAGCGAGACACACACACACACACACACACACACACACATAGAAATGGTGAAAATTGGGGGCGATTTTGTGTTTTTTATTTCGACGCTTTTTATTCGATCAAAAAGTTTGCGATTAAATGCTTTTCGATCGAATGTCTTTCATTCGAATATCTTTCGATCGAATCAAATCCTTAAAAAAATATTATTTCTTGAATTATAGATTTATTCACGTATATCCTCATATTTTTCAGTAAAATATCATTATACGAGACGTATAATGCAACTTAGGTGCAGATCACATCAGTAATAAACAGAAACACAACGTGGCTGTCCTGTAGAGAGTAGTCAATCCTGTAGAGAAGAGAGAGAGCTAAAGACAACATTGCAAAGGCCACCAAATGAGTAGGCCAAAAATCATTTGAAATGTTGTAACATTCAATCACTAGAGAGTAGCCAAAGTATCACCCTGGGGAGTGAAAATCAACCCGACCACCTTTCAAAGTAACCTCTGAGCTAGAGAGTAACCAAGCCAAAAGAGCCTCTGAGAGTTACCCAGCCAAGTTAGAAATGAGGGAGGGAGGGGAGTGATGGAACTATTGTAACCTCACATCCGACCACCTTGCAGTAGCCTAGAAATGTCGCACCAAGGGGGAGTGTTGATGAGAAATGTGGTGCCATCGAGCACAAGGAAGGTAGGGAGTGAGTCACGTGAGCAAGAGAAGAAGCATGCACATTAGAAAAAGGAATAGACTAAGGGTCTAATGTCAAAGGTTGATTTGTTTGGTCATTTGTAAAAGGTGAAATAAAAGGTCAAAAAGGTAGCACATGGAAAGTGCAAGGAGGCACATGTAGTGTGAGCATTTATGGACACATGGATGGCACAAGGGTGCATGGAGCATGTGGATGAGAGCTATATAAGCATGTACTTTGATCAAGCTAATGCAAGAGATTATGTGACATTTTATGAGCATATCATTTTTTTGTTAACATCTTGTTTATTTTCTTAATCATCTCATTAGTCTCCTTAATCATGTCTTGAAACTATGAGTCGCCCTAGATCCATACTTTTAACATATATGAGTGTAATTCTCAATCTTATAACCTAATTGTGCTTAAGTCCCTTGCTTAATTAGTTTAGTAGTTAATCATCATGTTTATGCTTAGGCATCACCCACCTTCTTAGAATACCTTAATCACTAGATTAATATAGGATTATTACTAATCACCATAGCCATGCACATGGTACCCATGATTTTAACATGGTATCAGAGCCTTCTCTATCCCCACATCACTAATGTCAATTCACATTAGCTTAATTACTTCACTAATCATATAATTACCCACTAATCTCAACCTTATCTAAGCTTCCCATTTGTGGTCTGAATTTTAAGTTCTTGCCATTACTCATTCTCTCATCCATTACCCAATTCCTTTTAGGAGGTTGTTTCTCAACCATAGGCGAATCCACAACTCAAAGGTACTGGTAAAATTTATGATGTACGATCACGTAGAAACGTTCCATTCATGATTGGTTTTTTAGCCTATTCGCCTTGTATGCTCATAATTGGATCAAGAAATCTTAGGGCTAGCTTAGCAATGTTATAAGATCCTCACAAACCAAGTTTGAGCAAGGTCCATCCATTGGAGTGAGCACAACAAGAAAAACCAGTTTGCCCCTTTTGCACGTTTTTACCCTTTTCATGGAGATTTGAGTTGGTTTCTTGGCTCTATCCAAAGCTCCTCATCAAGGGGAAGAAGTTAATGCCAAAAGCCCCATCAAATCTCTCACCAATGAGCTCAATTGAAGCCTCCAATATTTAGCCATGTTAATCACTATGATTAGTACTTAATCACTATCATTAACAATTAATTAGTAAAAATTGAGCTTAATGAAAGTCAAAATTAAAAAATTAGAGTACTATTCCACTGTGGGAAACCCTCTCTTGCATCAAAATCCATCTCATCCACTTCCTTTGCTCAATTAAAGTGAGTTTTCACTGTACTTAGTTCATTTTTAGCACATAGTTTGCATCTTAGTCACCTGCATTAGCTTGAAATCATCATTGCATGAAAATCCAAAGCACATCGCTAATCTTGTATGAGATTAGACACTACAATGAATAAAAACACAAGCTCCTTGGTAAGACCTTCTCAAATGATGGCAAGCCTTTTGCACTTTAAAGCATCATTTGGGGAAGGGTTAAATCCTTGGGAAACTCATCATGGAAAAAAACATGTGCATAAACATCAAAAGCAAAGAAAAGGTGCATTAAACATTCTCAAAGAACAAGTGCATGAGATACCCATAAAACACATGGCATCCACACTAAATGCATCAAAGACACATGAGGAAATCGAGAACAAAGCATCAAGTGGCATGATCACACTCTACACCAAAGGCACAATGAAGAAGACAAAACCAAAAGGAGGACTTAAAGATAAGCAAGAAAAAGATGCCAAAGACCAAAGACCAAGAGCCAAGAAGCATTCAACAATGTAAAGAAAGGCACGACATTGACATCATGAAGAATGAAGGAAGCAACAAGGGATTCATCAAGCAAACATAAGGAGATATCAAGCAAGCAACAACACTGAGCAACAAAGGAGATACCAACCACTACTCTAACCTAAATCATATGTAAGCCACCAAATGAGTAGGCAATCTATGTTTTTGTGCACACTTGACCACCTATGAGTAGCCAAAGCAACACCCTAGGGAAGTAATGCAAATGTAAAACACTCGACTACTAGAGAGTAGCCAAAGCAACACCCTGGGGGAGTGAAAATTAACTTGACTGTCTCTAAAATAACCTTTGAGCTAGAGAGTAACTAAGCCAAAGAGCCTCTGAGTTACCCAGCCAAGTTAGAAATGAGGGGGGGTCAAAATATGTTGTAAAACTCACATCTGACCACCTTGCAATAGCCTAAGAAAATGGCACCAAGGGGGGTTGTTGAGAAATATGGTGCTATTAAGCATAAGGAAGAGATAGGGAGTGAGTTGAGTAAGCCAAGCAAGAGCAAAAGTCCAACATGAAGCCACATGAGCAAAAGGAATTATCCCACATTGATGTATAAGCCCAAGGGTGTACCTCCCCATATAAAAGGGGGTCATTTCAAGTAATGAAATATGAAGTAAGATCTTAAGCTTCTATATGAGTAGAAGTCACGATCTTGTAACCTAATTGTGTTAAAGTCTCTTGCTTAATTAGTTTAGTAGTTAATCATCATGTTCACACTTAGGCATCATCTCTTAGATTAGCTTAATCACCAGATTATTATATGATTAGTACTAATCACTATAGCCATGTACATGGTACCTTTATTTTAACAACATTAAACTTAATACTAACGATATTAAATTTTATACATGTGGCCGTCATGAGGATCACCTCAATGGATTAAGATCTAATATATGGAGGGGCATCCTCCCATACCCTTAGATAACCCTAATTTGCATAGTGTTTTTGAGGCACAGGCGGCTTGGAATTGATTGAACTCTAAGTACAGAGCTAAGCAATTGAGTAACTCAAGCTTATCCCCCACCTTCTATGTGTCATACACTCTAGCTATCCCACAATCACCCATTTCCAAGCATCCCACCGCCTTCCCTACCCCCCTCACTTCTACTTTGCCTACCACTCACTCTTCCACTTTCCTAAATCCTCATCCTCTAGCTCCTCCTATGCTTATTGCACCTTACTCACATCTACGGTGCCATCTCCCCAGCATGCAGCATCTTCATGATGTCACTTCGGTGGTGATAGCTCGAGGGCTTCTTGGAGCCATCTCGGTGATCTAGTAGTGGGGGAGGTAGGTGTGGCGGATACTTTGGGGAGGTGCATGGTCACCTCACCTATGGTGACAGACGATATGTCTAGGGAGGGTGATATGCTTTACTGTACCCTTGATGAGGAGGGCGGACCTTTTATGGACGACACAGGGTTGAATACCTTCCATCAATTAGTCAACCAAACCTATAAAGATACCTTCAAACCATGGGAGAGGAGAAGGATAGAGATTTCATGTATGTGGTGTAGTGCATGTATGAGTGGCTTCCCAAACCCACCACACGTGTCTTTCAGACAAGTGGGCGAGGGACTGCATAATAAAGATCCTCAATAATACGAGTTCTCATAGGAGGTGCACAAAAGATAGGTCACAAATGCCCTCCAATTACACAATTATTGCTTATGCCTTTACCCATTCTAGACCGAACATGGGAACAAGTGTCTATGGACTTCATTACAGGCTTTCCTACTACTTCCAGTCACATCATGACATGATTTGGACAATAGTGGACAGGTTTAGTAAGCAAGCCTATTTCATTCCATGTAAAAAGACACTGACTTCTCAGCAAGCTGCGACCATATTTGTCAAGCAAATCTTTGTTAATCATGGTCTACCCAAAGTGATAGTTTCTGATAGAGATTCCAAATTTTGTAGTCACTTTTGGATTGCTCTTTTCTCAAACTTAGGCACTAACGGCTTTTCATCCTGAATCAAATGGACAGACCGAAGTCACGAATAGCACTATCTTGGATATGCTTAGAGCCTATGTTTTCCAGCAACCTAGTTCATGGGATAAGTACATACATCTACTCCAATTTGCTTATAATAATACTCCTCATTCTGCTACTGGTCGAGCACCATTTGAGATTATCTATGGTAGAGCTTTGCCTATTCCGGCTACTAGACTCTCCCATAAGATTGAAGCTGCTGACCAATATACTCGAGACTTTGATCGCATTTTATCTGAAGTGCGTGATTGTATTGCAAGAGCTCAAGAGAAGTATACATTTCAAGCAAATAGGAAGCGTAAAGATTTTTCATTCCAAGAAGATGATTATGTACTTTTGAGAATTGAGAAGAGACGATTGAAGAGTGTGGAAAAATTTCCTGCAGTTAAACTTGCACCTAGATATTATGGACCATTTAAAATTATTGAAAAGATTAACAATGTGGCCGATAGACTAGAGTTGCCATCTAATTGGAATATCCACAACTCTTTCCATATGCATCTCTTAAAACCCTTTCGAGGAACACTTTCTTCTCACCCAATTTATGAGGAACCACCTCTTGTTGAAGGAGAGGAAGAAGTCTTAGTTCCGCATGCTATTATTGATCAAGAGACGACAACAACAAGAACTGGGAACCAATACATCAAATATCTTTTGACATTCAAAAACCATCCTCATCAAGAAGATGCAAAATGGATGCCCGAAATTTTTTTCAAGCTTTTCAAGCTTATCCTGAGATCCTTCGTTCTTTTCAAACCCAGCAAACCCACAATTGAGGGCAATTGCAAACTCAAGCAAGAGGGATGTCATGAGAATATATTTTAAGTCCTCTTTAAGAATATTATTTTCTCCTCTTGAGTAATTTAAGGACGCCTAGGTTACTCTTGTGTCATGCCGGCTAGGTTAATATCGTGGGTGACACCACTATAAATATTAATACGTGCGGTATATGACGTATGCTTGGGGCCGTCTATGATTATTTCAGTTAGGTTTGTATGGCAGGGTGATTCCTGGAGTACTTACGCCTGGTAGTCATGAGTTGGTAATGGTTTGTGCCTGTTTAATATTTGTGGGATTAATTTAATTATTAATTAGGCTTATATTTTCAGGTGATGAAGATTATGAGGATTGATGAATAATGTTGAGGAGAATGTTTCTTATGCGCATCATATTTATTTTTACAAGCATAGCTTGTAACCTTAGTAGTTGATTTTTCCATTTTGATACATTGGAAAAAATATATTTATAATGTTGAACTTATTAAAGCCTAAAGGCTTTACCCTAGCCCCAATTTTTGGGACACTCTATTTTTGTTGTGGAAGAGTGTCGTGCTCTCTAAAAGCACACTTTGTATATTTTTGGGGGCTATGGCCTATTTTTGATGGAAGCTAATAAAAATACTCGTGTGGGGAAGGCCACGCACAAGGGGGGGGGAAGATTGCACCCAGCATGTTTGTCTTGGAGCTAAGTATTATGTTTGCTATGCTTTTGTTCAATTTATTTGATTTTGTTGAAACCTGCAAAGCATGTGTTTTCATGGTTGAATTTATGTGTTGAATTTCTCAAGTGTTCCACAAGCTATTCTAGAGAACGATTCCGTTTTCAATTAGAGAGGCTGACCTATCTTGGGATATAGGTTATACATCGATTCCATTGATGGACACAGACCATGATCATGATTATGACTTTAGACATTGTGAGGATGACATGGTCAGTGATTTGATGGATGATGCGACTTCCTTTTCATGTGTGGAGACACGATCAGTATTCAGTGATAATAATGATGCTTATAGTGATCCTATTGATTATGCTTTTGATTTAGAGGACCACACATATGCGAAGGGTTTCACACATGATAATACGTTGCATATTTTCGATCGTGCCTATATACACATTAATGCAATGGATCATGTCCCATATGATTCAAGAAGCTATGATATATTGGATGACGGCATTGATTCACATGAGTTCCTACATGATGCCAACTTTGAGATGTGTTTCTTTGGCTTCCATGATTGTTTGCACAACCCTAGTTTCTTTGGAGCCGGGGCATTCATCTTCGGGTGCATCATATGCCACTTGGGATGTATGGTAGATGATTATATGGCATACCATTCAGATGCACTTGGGACATCTCTTAGTCTTGATCTACATGGAGGATTTGGCATTCCAGTTAAGAGTTTTGCTTCCATTTGGCGGATAACCTGGCTATCACTTCCATGTTATGGTCACGAGGATGGGCTTATGAGATATTCCTCAAACTTGAGCTTTCCTTTTTACCCAGGAGCTATTGTGACATTGGATTTGAGGTCCCATGATGTATACTACATTTATACGTTTAACCCAGGAGGACTCATACCTAGCCTCGTCCATCAACATTGACTTCTTGCAATTTTCATTTGACCCTAGGGCGTATTTAGCTAACTACATCATCCATAATGGTGTCTTACACTTTCCCTTTGATCCAGGTGGAAGATTTCTTAGCTTCATCATTGACAGTGGCTTCTACAATGGTCTCTCACATTTTTCCTTTGATCTTGGTGGGATATTGCTTAGCTTCATCATCGACAACAGGGGTCGCTTAGCCTTTCCCTTTGATAGGTACCTGGAGGTCATACTACTCATGTTATGGTATTTAGGTCTTTCACGACAATGACTCGTCATGATTTTTGGCTTTTGTATATAGCCTTTTGTATATGTATGCATGACCACCCTCCAATTTCGAGGACGAAATCATTACAGGAGGGGATGGTTTTTAATGAAGAGATCTTAGCGAGTACATACATCTGGGAGATGGGCCTAGACACATGGGACTTAGGGACATTTGCACATATGTTGTGAAGGACATATGGAGGCACCAACCCTAGGATATTGTACCCTTTTGTCACCTTTTTGACATATTACCATTTTGGTCTTCTTATTGCCTAGAACAAGCTCCCATGGCTAATTCAAGGCAATCCTTCCATGTTTAGGTGCTACTCCCTATGAAGATGAGTGGAACATGTGTGTACTCTATGCTAAAGAGTGTAATCCATGTGTGTACTCCATGCTAATGAGTGAAATCCTAGGTCCCCTTCATTGCAAAAGCTTAGAACACAATGAGAAGAGAAAAAGTTTTATAAGCTTTACAATAAAAATCTTATAAGTTTTTTTAAAGCTTTAATAGTAAAGCTTCTAAAGCTTTAATAGTAATAAAGCTTTAAAGCTTGTTAGCCAACCAACGCACAACAAGGAAGAAAAAAAGACGATGACAACCCATGAAGAGAGAGATAGATAGTTTTTTTTTAAAGACTGACAATTTGACGCAAAACGGAATATGGAGAGAGAAAAATTAGCATGTAATGCTGTGCAACAAAATAAAAAGAAGAAGAAATAAGATTTGTAAGCAATTTCGTGCCTCCATTAAAAAAATTAAAAAAATTAAAAAAATGATTGATGACAATGTGTAGAGAGAATGGAAAAAAATATTTCTCCTTTTCTTTTATAAAACCTTATGAATTTCTTCACACCGTCCAATATGGGTTGCTTGGAGTAGGAAGCTACTGAATTTCTGAGAGTAGGAGAAGAAGCCTCAATCCTTGCTCATTTGAATATGAGGATGAGGAAATCAAAAGGTAGTTTTGTGGTTTTAGAGAGGGTTTTTAAGAAGGTGGTAGAAAAGAGATATGATCCAATGGATAACGTAGTTGAGCTATTGCCTAATAGTATGGAAATCAATCAATTTTTGACATTACGCCAATTCTTTAACCTTCTAGTGTAAGTATTCCTCCTTTGTTTGAAACTTTAGTATTTACTAAAAAAATAATTTCTTTGCCTTTTTTGCTCCAAATAATTACATAAAATTTTACTTTTGAGTTTTCTAAAAAATCCTTCTCCTTGAGTAGTCCCCAAAGCTCTAATACCACAATCATGACCTTTAAGACACTTGGAGAAAAAATTCTAATTCTCAAGCACAAAAATTAAAGCATAGCATAAACTTCTATAAATTAAAAACATAAATCTTAATAAACAAAATTAAATAAACAAGAGAGCTAAAAAACCGTCGACACAAGATTAGATTGAATCTCTCATGGATGAGTGTGACCCTTGTACCACACCCATATTGATATGTATTAAAAGCTTGCTTCTCGAAAAGATAACTCCAAAAACAAAAAAAAAACATATATAAACTCCTCCTCGTTGCTTATAACCTCGCACTGTTTTGCTTGTTATATGGTTTATTGAATATAGGTGTTTATGTGTGTGTTTATATTCGTATATGCATAATAGTGCAAAATTCTTATCATACTTGCACTAATGGCTTGAACATGCACAAGCACTATGATGTACTCATGCACGATTCATTCTTAAAAGTTGCTATATACTCAAGATGAAGGTGTTTACAATTAGCTTTTCAATCTTAAGTTTTCAAAACTCAAATGATTCAAAATGAAATATTTCTTGATCTTAAATTTTTTTTGAAAAGAAAGTATATCAGCTCTCCAATCATATGAAAACAAGGTTATTTATATAGATGTGTGTATATATATATGTACACACACACACACACACACATGTATATATATATATATATATATATATATATATATATATATATATATATATATATGTATGTATGTATGTATGTATGTATGTATGTGTCTATTCATACATATATATGTATGTATATATATATCTACATTAATACACACGTGTGTGTGTGTGTGTGCGCGAACTGATGACTTGAACATGCACAAGCACCATGATGTACTCTTGTATGATCCATGCTTACATCTACTGCTATACACTCAAGATTAAAGTGTTAAGAATTAGCTTTTCAAACTTAAGTTTTCAAAACTCAAAGGTTTGGCAATTTTTAAAATTTAAAAGGCTTTCAAGAAACAATATTTACTTTCAATGTGCACGTATTGAATTTTCAAACAGAAATATATCTTTTATGCTAACTTTCTAGGTGCTTATATTTGTATGTTGTTATCTATGCATAGAGAAAGAGAGAGAGAGAGAGAATTTTACTATCATGATTTGTTATTTGTGTTTCAAGTTATCTGTTGGCTCACATCTAGTTCTTGCTTAATCAAGCTCCAAGTACAACTATAAGAGAGCATTAATGACTCACATTGCATAATTCATGTGCCTAGTAGAAGTTACTATCACATTTCACACCCCCCCTCTCTCGCCTACGCCCCCTCTACAGCTCGTGGCCCCTCCACCGCTCCCCCATCCCGCACTTCCCTCCTCCTCTCCCTCGTGGCCTCTCCAGTCCCTCCCCTCATCTCCCTTCGGCTCTGACTCTCCACCCCCAACTCATCTCCTCCATTCTCATCTGACAATTTTGTCTAGTTCTTGGGCATTTTATCCTCCAGCAAGCTTTGGCCTACACCCCCATGAGAACTTCATGGCAGCCACTCTACCATCCCCAACCAAGGCCGCCATCCCTTGCCTATCTTTCTTAGAAGCGAACCTCCAGCTCGTTGCTTCCACATTTGCATCCGTAGAGGCATCCTCTCTGGTATATGCAAGATTGTTGGTTGCTGCCCGACACGCGAACAACTCAGGGATCTTCTACATGCTAGCCTCCTTGGAGCACGTGTAAAGATTGCAAATATTCATCCTTTGGGACATTACTACCAGGCTGAGTTTGACTCGCCAGCACTGTCAGATAGAGTCATGTAGGTGAGCCCTGTTGCACTGCACACGTCCTAGGTCTTCTTTGCAAGGTGGCAACACGACTTCAACCCCGCATCCGACTCACTAGCTGGCGTTTCAAGATTTCCCATGATAGTCTGCTTCCCATGCCTCGTGAAGTCCTCTTCTTCTAAGCCCGCACTCCCCCCTCCCTCCGCCTCTCCTAAGCATTCCTACCGCCCTCCGGCTGGGCCTCATCCGGAGCAAAGGCAGCTGGCAAGTTCTGTCCGCTGATTGGTTCATTGTTTCTCAAAGCCGGCAGAGATGACCATTGCCATCACCCCAGTGCGGGCTCTCCCGACAGAGTCGCCAAAAGTGGCCCCCCGAGATCGTAGGGCTGCCAGTGGATTATAATCTCTTCCGATGTCTCCCTGTCAATGGAACGGATGTTTTCGAGGAGACGGGGGCTCCCATTCGGATTTGTGTGCTTTTCGATCATTCCATGCCATCCACGCCAGAGAGTGGCATGATGATCTTCTCCTTTCCCTTGAGTGCAGCTCCATGGATGGAGTGGGATTTGGAGTTGGCGGCTTCCGCCATCTAGGGGTAAGTAGTGGGGCTCTCGCACCATCTTCATTATTTGCGCATCACCGACGTGTTCACCCATCTTTGGCCCCTGGCTCAGATATAGTTGGGAGGCTCAGGCCATAGAGATCAAGACGGGGAGGTGATGTCCTCCAGCTTGGAGGTGCTGCTCTTTGTGTTCCTTCATATCGCAGTGTACCCCTTCCCCCCTCTTACAGATAGCTACATTGTGACCAATGGAGTCCAAAGTATGCTTACTCTTTCCGCGCCCACCTGGCATGCCTTCATCCCCTAGGACTGACTGTGACCACTCCCCGTCGGAACCCACGCCCAAAACTCTTCGCTCGAGTGGAGGGAAGTTCTGATAGTTCCACCTCCCACTGAGATTTATATGCAAATTGCCTCATGGAATATTCAGGATTTGGGGGTTTGGGGGGGGGGGAGTGCTCAATGCTTTCAGAGGCAAGGCGTCCTTAGAGGAGAGCTCCATAGAACTGCAGTTGGGGGACCCATCGACATTCTTTTCCTCCAAGAGCACCATCTTTCCGAGGGACATACCCGTCGCTGCGGGAAGATATTACTAGGAAGGAGTCCCACTTTTTGGTCTCCCTCTTTTTGCCCCTCCAGGACACAAGGGGGAGTTTGTATTTCTGTCAATGAGCAGCTCTTGCCAACAGTGGCTGGCTCAGGTGTCAGTCACCGGGAGTCCTTACAGGAGAGCCACACAGAGCAGTAGTCCAGGGACCCATCGACATTCTTTTCCTCCATGAGCACCATCTTTCCGAGGGACATACCCATTGATGCAGTGAGATTTTACCAGGCAGGAGCCAAACTTTTTGGTCTCCCTCTATTGGCCCCTTTCGGATGCAGGGGGGAGTTTGTATTTCTCTCAGTGAGCAGCTCTTGCCAACAATAGTTGACTTAGGTGTCAGTCTCACTGGGCGAGCTCAGTGGGTTACCATTTGGATTGGAGAGGACTGTGTGGGCTTCCTCAATGTTTATGCCCGTAATGTTGCTAGTCCCTCCCTCAGTCTGACTGTTGGTGTATGGGTAGAGACTTTAACATGATCGATTCAGCAAAGGACGGACCCGGCGAAGGCACGACTACAATCTCAGGCTCAGAGTACACTGCTTGGGAGGAATTGATCCTAGTACTTAGAGGACAGGACCCTTGACACTCACCGGAGTTTGGGCGCAACCCCAAGAGTCTGTGCTTCTCACGGTCTGACAGGAGGAGCACCATCCCCAATCTCTCTTGACTTATAGATTCTACGTGGATGAGTGGGCTTGCGGTCGCGAGGGCATGATTGGTATCTTGGCGTACACTACTTTTTCTAATCATGCTCCATTTATCTTGTCCTTGGAGGACCCCTGGAGGCAGGATAGGGACATGAGCAGTACGATTCCAGACAGTCTCATACACGACTCTAAGATTTGCAGCAAGACAAAGGAGATATGGGAGGGACTTGATTTTATCTAAGATTCTACCGCACGCACCCTGGATGCGGACCTTGGCAAGATCAACAGCTTATTGCAAGAGACAGCACAAAGCAGATTGGTGGGATTCCGAGAGCAGGAGCAGGAGCAAAGCATTCGGCAAGGTCTTGTTTCTCTCTTCGATGTCTTATGGAGAGTTCCCCCGATAGCCCGTGGATTGAGAGTCAACTGGCTACCGCCCATTCTGAGATCAGATCCATAGAGGAGAGGAGGGTGGAGTAAAGATACCATGCCAAAGCTTCCTTCTGGACCCAGGCCGGAGATAGTCACTGGGGATTTCTTTGAGATTGCAGGCCCTCACAAGCAGAGAGACACAGTATTCGTAGGTTGCGAGGATAGGATGGAGCTATTGTTTCAACCCAACGCCCCCCCCCCCCCCCCCCCCCCCCCCACCCCCCCCACGTGAGAGCCATTGCCACCGATTTTTTCAGATCCCTCCTCACGGGTGCTCCATTATCCACAAGTGGTGGACGCGCAAGAGAGTGTCTGGCGGCACATGAGAGAGGTGGTTCCCCCTGCTCTCCAGACCTTCCTCTTGGCTCCCTTCACAGCAGAGGAGCTGGCGGAGGCCTAGAAGGCTCTTTCTAGGGGCAAATGCCAAGGACAAACGAACTTCCAATTTCCTTTTTTCTTTGCCGCTAAGATTTCATAGAAGGCGGCCTTCAACGAGATTATGACTGCACGCACCATGCCAGAGAGGCTCTCAGAGGCTCTGATTTACTTGATTTCTAAGGAGGGTGGTGATAGATTGGAGATTCAGCAGTGGAGACTCATCACCCTCCTTGGGACCGCCTACAAGATTTTGGCCAAGGCCACCAACCGGAGACTTCACCCTTTCCTCCCCAACTTGATCCATGACACTCAAACAAGTTTTGTTCATGATCAGAGCATTCTAGATAGCATCTTCACCTTTTGGGAGGCGACAACTTCGGCCGTGATGCAGTAGCAGGACCTCATTGTGCTCCTTTCGGATTTTGAGAAAGCCTACGATAGAGTTGGCTGGGGCTTTTTGGAGGGCACGATGCATCGGATGGGGTTCCTAGTGCAGTAGATCAGTGGTGTTTTAGGCCTCTACTCGACCTCTCACAAATAAGTTCTCATTCCGGGAGCCTGATGTGACAGATTTCCCCTTTCTTGCTCCGTCCCACAGGGCTGTCCACTGGCACCATACCTCTTCCTATTCGTCGCGGAGGGCATGAGCAATTTTCTCTCAGCCCAGGAGATGAGGCTCAAGGGATTGCGTGTAGTGTCTCCCCATCCGTTCTTAGGATGAGCTCCTAGACTCAGAGTTTGCAGATGACACAACAGCATAATTATCTGGAGATGTGGGGAATCTCCAGATATTCACAGAGGCGATAGAGATCTTCTGTCGCGCATCAGGAGCACAGATCAACTGGCACAAGTTGTGTGGTTTTTGGGTAGGCTCTCTCCACTTACCCTAACTTGGGGTCCAGTTGAGGCTTCCCACTGGATACTGAGGGGCACTCCAGTCTGCTATCTTGGATGCCAGGTGGGCATCAATATCTCCCCGGAGCAATAGCTTGCCCCCCTTCTTTTGAGCATTCGAAAGAAGCTTTTGTACTGGAGTTTTGCAAGGCTTTCCTTCGCTAACCGAGAGGCAGTGGCGAACCAGGTCCTCCTTGCCACCATGTAGTATATTACTTCTTGCTGGCCTTCTCTCCAGCTTGCATTGGTCAAGTACAGTGGCTGATCCGCAACTTTTTGTGGGCCGACAACGACGGGAGGCTCGCTTGGGCCAAGGTGGCCTGGAGAGTGACCATTCAACTGCGACACAGAGGGGGCCTACGCATCATTGACCCCGCCATTCAAAGTCGTGACCTCCTAGGCAAGTTGATTGTTAAAGGACTTCTCCCAAGAAGAACTTCCTCTTGGCCATGATTTCAACCCGTACTCCAAGCTTGGGGGCCCTTGTCTGCAAAGCACCAGATGGATCTTCACAAAGATGCGGGCCCGCAATTTTAGCCCAGCTTTTGAGGACAGATTTGCCACCATCCTATTTCAAGCTTGGGATCACATCAAGCTATTCCTCCAACACTTAGTTCCGGTAGCCTCTGAGGAGCATCTTCGACAACCCCTGATTTGGAACCCCCTGATCCGTTTACCTAGTGGCCACATGTTGGGGGCACGGCCTCATGTATCCTGGGGAGTGTTGAGCACAGGACCTACCAAATCCCTTGGAGATTGGCTTGCATTCAGATAGCTTTCCCCGAGGCTCAGGAGAGGCCTAGCTGGGATCTGGGGTAGAGACAAACTCAGCTTCGACATCGACTCTCCTATTCCTCAAGAGCGGCTGACCCCTATCCCTAACCCGAACCCCCCGCAGTGGCTGGGCTTGTTTACTAGACATGATATTCCCTTGGCACTTCATGGCACAGATCAAAGTTGTGCTTTGCTCACTTTTCGATTGGACCCCATGGCATTAGAGAGATCCGAGCCACCTTTGGATGACTTCAGTGGATGCACCTTACAGAGGGTGAGGGAGATCGAATTTTAGGCACATGAGTGGCACATTGACCCCCCTCCAACCAAAGGTGGCCAAGGAGAGACACTGACATTATGGATTTTGGAGAGCCGGCCCCTCACATGCCTCCAGTGGGACCGGGGGCGTGATCCTACTGACAGGGAGGACACTCTGAGTGCCCCGTTCTTCACATATACCGCATGGCTAGGCCACAAGATATAGATGCCCGAGGTTGAGGGCACCCCGACAGCAACAGTCACAGAGCCTCTCACAACGAATTCTCGCATATTCTTGGAAGAGGCTCTGGGACAGTTTTCGGCCTCGAAAGATCACCCTCTTTCTTTGGTTGTTGGCACACAAGAGTTTGGCAATTGGCACGTGGTTCACCGTTGGCAATCAACTAGCAGCTGTCCGAGGTGCGGCCACCCTCAGGAGTCTCAAACGACATTGTCTTTGGGATTGCCCAAAGACATGACATCCACTTCATGGCACAGATCAAAGCTATGCTTTGCTCACTTTTCAATTGGACCCCATGGCAGATTAGAGAGATGTGAGCGACCTTTCAATGACTCCAGTGGATGGACCATACAGAGGGTGTGAGGGTGATCGGATTTCGGGCACATGAGTGGCACATTGACCCCCCTCCGACCAAAGGTGGCCAACGAGAGAGACTGGCATTTATGGATTTGGGAGAGCCATCCCCTCACGCGCCTCCAGTGGGACCAGGAGGAGTGGACTTGGAGTGATCCTACTGACATGGAGGACACTCTTGAGTACCCCGTTCTTCACATACACCGCACGGCTAGGCCGCAAGATCTAGATGCCCGAGGTTGAGGGCACCCCAGCAGCAACAGTCTCACAGGGCCTCTCACAACGAATTCTCGCAAAGTCTTGGAAGAGGCTCTAGGACAGTTTTTGGCCTCGAAAGATCACCCTCTTTCTTTGGTTGTTGGCACACAAGAGTTTGGCAGTTGGCACATGGTTGGCCATTGGCAATCAACTAGCAACTTGTTCGAGGTGCAGCCACCCTTAGGAGTCTCAACGACATTGCCTTTGGGATTGCCCGAAGGCTCAACAGGTTTGGCAATGGATTCTCCGCATTTTCACAATGGAAAGGACCTTGACCAGTATCATTTCATGGGTCACTGTCGCTTGGGCCACAGAGGCTGAGGTTGTCATGGCTTATGAGGAGAAAGGTGGGGGGCTAGCCCTTCAGTTCTCTCAACTTCGCATTTCGGCAATACCAATCTTAGCCCCATCTACTGGTCATTGGACTCCAAGTTCATGCCAGAGATGGGAGATTTGTAGCAGCATTGCAACCTGGCACATCTGGAGAGCTCGATGTAGTGAAGCCATCGAAGGCACCCACACTCCGCCTACGGAGTCCATTAGGAGCATTTGGCTCGACATCATTCATACCCTCCGGGGTCAGTGGGGGAAGCTGCAGGGTGGCTCTGACTGCATGCGGAAGCGGCGGAAAGACTTCTTGAGGCTTTGGCGGCCTGTCCCTTTCCTCATACATAGAGGTGGTGATCCCATTTGGCATTACAGACCACCTCTATGGTTACAACCCCCAAAAAAAGAAAAAAGAAAAAAGAGAGAGCCTTCTCCTCATAGAGCAGCCAGCCAGAGGAGAAGTGCATCTTTCTCCACCTTTTGATTCTTTGATCCCCGCCCCATACATGGAGGCTAGTTTGTATCTAGCCCTTCGTGGTTGTATTTAGCCCTTTGAGGATGGTTTTTTGTTAACTAATAGAAGGATCTTTCTCCCATTTAAAAAAAAAGATTGTGGAGCAAGGATTGTGCACCCACAAGAGAGAAGGCAATGGTTTTGCAATATAGCTGTTGAAATTGGTTTAAAGTGTCTATTTGTAAGTTGAAGAAACCCTGGCCTGTCACATCAATTGCAGAAACTGTACCTCATGCTGAGCTGTCAGGAAGACCTGCACTTCAATGTCATTTTCAGCTGCGGTCCCCAGGACAATGTCCATTCCCTAAACAAAAGAGTCTTATCAATTACCACCCCATGAAGCTTATTTCCTCATGGGTATGCCAAACTGGTCGTGATAATGTGGAAAATGCAAAACCTCGCCTCACTCCTTTCTTCTCATGGTGAAGACCGAGCATGATGGAGCGAGAGGAAGTATCAAAACACAGCACGTAAACTTTACCTCTTCACTTTCCTCCTCAATCTATACACTTTTTATGCCATTACATATACCGCCTTTTAATACAAGGGGTTTGAAATATTACCTCCCTCTACCAAAATTGGCATTATCGCAAATCTCCTTGACAGCTTGATGGTGCTAGAGGAAAGAATAAGACACTAGTGTTATAGCTAAAGCACATTTAGATATAAATGAAAGCTGGGATTCAGCTTGGCTCTAAGATTATGAAACACAGCCTCACTATACTGTTTTATTAAGTTGACAATGACTTGACCAATGCAAAAACTGGCCGTCCTGTCTGATCGATTTTGTTACATCTGACGAGCAATTGGTCACCTAAATGCACGCTTGATGATTTCGTTTCCTGCAAAACAAGCATGATGGATTAAGTTCGGTTTAGTGAGATAGGTCAACATTTAAGCTGCACGTCCCCTCTTTAGGAGTGAACCAGCAACATTGCATGCCATGATGAGCCCGATGATGGAGCGGCCATGATGTGTATCCAGCCTTAAACATAACAGCATAATAACAAAAGTGGGAAATATCATAAGAAAAATGCTGACTAGGTTTAGACCTTAGAATGCACTTCCAAGAGCTAAAATTTGTAAGAAAACATACCAACTCACCTCATCAAAAAACAGTTTGCCGAGTTCTCCATTGCCCATTTTCAAAACCGCACCCAACGCTTTGACTTGATGTACAGTTACCAGGTATTCGCCACCAATGTCTAGTAATTCCTTGCTTGTTTCAGGACTTGCGTCCTGCGAACTCAATGGAACCGCTTCGTTCACAGTATCGTTGTTTCCTGTTGATGAAACCGGCACTTGTGTTGTGACATCTTTATGATCCTCTGAGCCACGCATTTTTGAGTGCTTGTCATGCATCTGATTCTGGGCGTTGTTCTCCTGAGTTAGCCTAGATCTGCTCCACATGACCTTCGATTTTTCGGACGGAAATTCATACACAACAACTTCGCGCTCAGTTTTTGTCGTGGCTGTTGAATCCTCAGTTGAGACGGTGGTGGTAGTTTCCACCTTCTTCACTGCCGATGATGCTGAAGGTAGTGTTGCTTTCAATGAGAATTTCACATTGCCCCGCACATCCCGCCCTATGCACATGACCTTCAGCTTCTGCCCTAGCATTACTACATCCATGACATGAGCAACCTGCCCAAAAAGGACCAATGATCAAAGGTGACTAAACAGTGCACAGAAATTCACAACCAACTTCAAGGGACCAAGCAGTGAGTGAAACCTTCTGATGTGAAAGCTCGGATATGTGGAGCAGCCCCTGGTATCCACCATCTATCTCAATAAAGGCACCAAAGTCTTTTATTGAAACCACAGACCCATTGTACATGTGTCCAACCTCAATTTCTTTTCCAAGAGTACAATCAACCTGGAAAGGGCCAAGCTCTCCATATTAATTGCAAACAAAAGATGGAAAAACATGCAAAGCATAATCCTGACTGGTTTTGCTATATTGCAGGCCTCACCAAGTTACTTTACCATGTCTTTTGCCTGATCATAGCTGGCTTGGTCTCTTGCTATCACACAAACCCTTCCCTCTTCTGAGACACTTATTCGAACGCCTACGGATGAAAAGTACCTCTTTATTTAAAAAAATAATTCAACAAGGGAAACGGTAGCTTTTTCATAAGCACTTGTGCAGCTGAAATCAAATACTAAACCATGGGAGGCAAAATCTATTTATCCTGTGTCAGTATTGTCCACACACACATGCATTCCATGCATACATTACATGTGTACATACATACATACACATACACACAGGCCTAGTGGTACATCCCACTCTTTATCCTTATGAGTAGATCAATAACACACTGAAAGAGGTACCTGTAACTCGCTCAATGTTCTTCACAGTGGTTCCCTGAGGCCCAATCAGACGGCCAACATATTCTCGCTGGATGGAGAAATAACCTTTTCTTGCAACAACATATGCCTTAGTAACATTGAATTTGTGAATTAACAAATAAACATTTCAACCTAACTAAGCAAAGAAAATTTAAGCATGATTACATACAGAACACCACATTCCATAGTAACATTGAATTTGTGAAATAACAAATAAAGATTTCAACATGACTAAGCAAACAAAACTTAAGCATGATTACAACAAAACACCACCCCTACAAAACCTTGGCAGCACTGGACCTTGAAAACTGGATTGAAAGCACACTTCAAAATCAGGGATTACTATATAATAGGGTCCTCTATATTACCTTTACGTGGGGCATTCTGCTTCTGTTCAGTATTTGGTTCCCGAATTTCTTGTTCCATGCTCTCAAGAATGTGCTCACGTGCCACACGAGCTGGCTCCAAAGCTTCACACAGAATTTCCAAAGGGATGCCACTAGGCTTTATGTCTAACTGTATAGCAGTTATTCCTGATCTTGTGCCAGCAATCTTGAAGTCCATATCTCCCACATGATCTTCAAGTCCCTGCATGAAATGCCCAGAAGTCATGACCTCTATATTCAGTAAGATTAGTCACGTGTACAAAACCATCATTAGAGATAAAGACAATGACTACGTGATTGTCGAAAATTTTTTATTTAGATGTCCCATCGTGGGTGCGGGGTGTGCACATCATAGAAACCGATGTTTATGTTTGATATATTGTTATTACCAAAATATCTGTCAAAAGCCTGTAATCTGTAATGTTTCCAGTTAACTCATCAACAGCTGTAACTAGTCCAATGGAAACTCCAGCCACATGGCTACGCAAAGGAACTCCAGCATCCATTAGTGCAAGACTGCCTGACATGTACATCCACAAGGCAGATATCAGAGAGTAAAACTTGGTAATTTTTGGATCATAAAATCACAGTGCATACATAGTTAAAGTTACACAGTTAAACCCTAGCCCCTATGGTAACAACCTGGCCTGCCGATGCACAGGTACAGGGTTCAAGCCCTGGCATTAAATCTTACAAATTGAGAGAATAATTGCACTAATTTGACAACAAACAACACCAGCAAGGAAAACACAAGAAAATATACTGCAAAGAATTGGATACTAATCAACCCGCCCAACCCCACCCCCACCCCCCCCCCCCAATTTTAAAAAAAAAACAGGAAAAACGAAAAACCATCAGCGCCAACAAAGAACCCTTACAACTAGTTGGGGTTCAGAACCCAACAAAAAGTTACACATTGTCTTCATCATAAGACTGGTAAAAAGCAAAGCATATCAAAGGATCGATTACCTCCACAAACTGTTGCCATCGAGGATGAACCGTCTGATGCCATCACTTCTGAAGTCACACGGACACTGTAAGGGAAGTCATCTTCTGGAGGCAAGAGGGCTAGTAAGGCCTTCTCTGCAAGTGTACCTGAATCATGACACATAAACCCAACATAAATTACCTCCACTTCAATAGATTTTGCTAAGGGAAGACTTTTTGCTGCTTCCACTGGTCCCAGAAATATTGATCCTACTACCTTGGCACTATAATTTTAAATCACAATGAACCCAACTAGGTATAAGTTATGAAATACACGATTTAGCAAATTCTTAATCAGAACAATTCTAGACTTTTTCACACCCTAACTAGCAACCATACAATATATAGTTTTGTGTCATCTACTGGTGGTATACTTATACGTTTTAGGTTTGTTTACATCTCTTACTAAAATTGGCAGCCCTGACACTAGACTTTGACACTATTTCCTGCATTGGAAGGAGACAATGCAAGAAGCTAAGCACACGGCGGACACCAGGGGGAGCAGGTGTTATGGGAGGGATGCCATAACAGGTTTGAGGGGGGAACCTAGAGAGGACGTCCCGCAATTTCCCAAAGAGTGGGCCTCACTAGAGGAGCAGGTGGCAGTCTGCAGAAGGTGAGGTCTACCACGGCAGTAAATTTGCTGGAGCTGATATCTCCACAGGCCTTCAGCCTACCAAATGCCACACCCGTGTATTGTATTTTTTGTATCGTTAAACTGAAGGCAGTATGTAGGATGGGTAACATGGAGCTTGCCTTCTCCACATCAATTTTCCTCAGTTGGAGCTGACGTGTACATTGTGATCAACAGATTGAAACATTCCCCCTGTCAAGTTGCAGGGTCCTAGTCATCAGCAAACAATGGTCACAAATCTTTCTACAGGTTATGATGTGCTTGTCTTGCTCTCTAAATCAGCAGGTCGCAGGTATCTTCAACATCTAGCAGCAAAATATTACATATTCAAGCTTGTGAAAATTTTGCCTACTTGATTGAAAAACAGAAAGGATGGTACCACAAAATTTCACCCCCATGTACATATATGTACATACATATAAGACCTGATTAGCTATGCAGCATACTCTTCTTCATTTGTTTCATGCTCCACACTAGAGATGAGAACTAAGTTACACAAACCAAACAAAATCAAGTTACAGAGGAGTTGTACCATGACCAACTTCACGTCGGTTTAATCCCATGAATTTGCCAACTTCATTGATACAATAGGGAGGAAAGCTATAATGCACCATAAACCGCTTCTTCGGAGGCCCAACTAATGAATCCAGCTTCTGAGCATCTTCTGGAGCACCAAGTGTCACTGTGCATTGCACCTGTCATACATGTATTGCAAAAGTAGAGGAAAGTCATGAATTCCCCAAAAGGCAACTATTATTGCCATTAATTCCATTTTAGAATCCAGAAAAGAAGATAATAATGGATACCTTGGAGATCCCCATTTTCTTGAAAATTAACTCCTTCCTACAGTTTGTACAAGGCTCTTAAAAAACCTCCTTCCACATATTCTTGTTGACCTCTAGCCTTTGGCCCTTGCAAATGCTATGTAGACCTCTAGAAGCACAAAGAACCTCCCCCTTAAGGGTCGAAAAATTCAAAAACTTGTTCAAAACCTATATTGTTTGTCTGTTTCAGAAAGTCCCTATGATCTTAAACTTATGTTCAGAGAAATTACAACACCCCCTGTCCAATGGACAGTTTTTTCCTTTTTTTCTTGGGGGGGGGGGGGGGGGGGGGGGGGGGCGGGGGGGGGTCCATGAACAACAAGCAACCATGATCCCCTCCTTCCATGGGCAGGGAGCCCCTCAATTAGCTCTGCCCGTGGAAAAGTTCTAAGTCCAAGCACACTCCTTGTACAGATGGCTCAAGTAAAGCGAGGTTTCTGCTACGTGCTTTATTAACAATCAATAGAAGGTTAAGAAAGGCAGGTTTTATCTACATTCCGGTGATGCATCAAGTACACAATCAATGCCTCGTCGATAAAAAGAACAAGAAAGTCCTCCACAGAAAATGTATTGGAAAGGGGCACTTTTTTGGCCTAAAGAAGACAAATGTAATGTGAAAAACCTGGCCACATAAACCAACCTCACTACCTGTGTATTTCCTCTTGAAAATAATGACGATCCATGCAATGGTGCATAGAGATTCACTTCAGATTGCAAGTCCCGCACTTCATCCAGTTTTCTTCCATCAACTCGTTCTCCCTTTTCAAATATGTTCCTCCTTACCACCTGCACGCTTTTGTCACCTAAATGTCAAAAAGGAGTGAACTAACCAAGCCAAATGAAAAGAATAAAGCCAGATGGACATCATCTGCATAATATATGTGGTGTCTAAATGCTACATTGGCAGTCCCCAGCCCCTTGCAAAATTTTCCCCACTGAATCTGTGAGAATGAAAAGCAGGACAACTCCTAACAGAAAACAACCTATACATCTTTTTTTTAACACAGCCGGGCCCAGTCATGAACAAAAAATCAGGTCCTCAAAATTTTGGAATGGAAGATCCCCACACAGTGGAAGCATAGCATGTCCAAGTGCAGTACTAACTCAAGAAGATAGTCAACCTCCAACTAGAACAGAGAACACCACATACTATGGATAACCCCTATAAGACTAGCAAAATCTTTATATGGTATTCGGAGTGGAATTACAATGGTGTTTAATCAGTACTAAGAAGCCTTGCACAAACTTTTCAGGACAAATAACTGGTGTATTATAGAGACAAACTGCAGTTTAGGGGGTGCAAGGTCTTGACTGAGAGCAAGTTCATAAGAGGGGTAAAGTAGCAGGGTCAGAAGCAAACACTTTATAGTAGCGCTCCCACTTACAGAAAATGATCTAAGTTTTAAAGCATGATGGATCAGATAGGCTGAGATGATGAGACCTGACTCAGAAAGAGTGTAAATTGTGACTTGTGACATTCCTCCCAAAAAACATTTGCTTTGCAATTGAAGCACCACTGAGGGAATCATCACATGCACAGACGCCCAGAAATTTTCACCACGGGGGATGGGGCGGGGGAAGAAGGGGGCAGATATATTCTTTACACTTGAAAATTTTGATGCAATTACAGGCAGAAATGCTAGGGCACTAGCATACACACCTGTCTTACCAAAACATTTGCTAACAACATTAACAAATATAAGAAATCTAGAAATCTAAAATAAACAACAGCTAACTTTACCTCCTTTCTGACTTGATCAAACGCAAGGGGTAAAACTTTCAGACTCTTTTCATCTCCCTCCTCCTTGAGCATGATCTCAACGTCATCCTGAATGTTGCTCAAAGCTTTGCCACGCTCAAACTGCAAGTCCAGGTTTCCTAGCATGTGAGAAATGCAACCATGCAAAGATGCATGACTTCATAGACTATGCACACCTTCATAAAGAAGCTAACCTTTCCATAAGAGCAATTTCCCATGACAGCGTTGATTGCCACTTCTGCCTTTGACCTGATCTTCCCCAACACATCTTTGTCCACAGTAACAGTCTTAACCGACCTCTTTTGATTCTGTACTTTAGATGCCAGTTGTATTTGGGGAAGGATAAGCTTTGCTGCCTGTTTGCCAAATGCATGGTGTGAACTCAACAAGTCGGTAGCTTTACATACTTTAACTCATATTCATACTTAGAGAACAAACCCATCCAACAGAAAGAGACACCCTGCCTCTGCATGTGCAAGCTGGAAAGCAGCTTTCAAGTCATTATTGGATATTTCTCGGGCCTGAGTCTCCATCATAATTGTTTTGTCCACCGTGCAAGCATAAATCAGATTCAGGTCACTTAGAGTAAGCTGCACATACATTGCAAACGTTAAGAAGGGATGAATAACAATTTTATCTCATCATGACTCATTCTATGATGAAAGCGGGCATCAGGCCTCGGATGCATGTGCCACGACATGCCTACGGAGGCCTCAGATGCATTGAGTAGTCTGCAAGCTCTCCTCTCCAGCGAGCAGCCTTTAGACAAAAAAAAAAAGGAAGAGCCAGGATGCATCTGCAACCAGTGTTTATTTCTGACCAGCAGAAGTCTTGGGCTTAGATCAGCAGATTGATGATCATTTGTACATCGGAACATTTAGTTGTACATATTATTGTGTTAATACATGTTTAAGTAGGAATACTTTTGAAATATTGGGTGTTCTGAAAAACTTCCGCTATGCATCTGAGTTTGTTCTCACATTCATTGCACTAACAGGGTCACATAGGATGCATGAGTGAGATGAAATAATCAGTGCGCTGAGGCAATGGCCTAAGAGAATGAACACACACAATGAACATTGACCTAGCATTCTAAGGAGCTTAATTTTTTTAACATATTACTTTCAGCAAAAAGGAACTTCTCAATGCTTCCGAAGGGAAACATTAGTGGACATCATACAAGTTAAGGGTAGGGTATTTTCTTTACTTCATCCATATCAGGATTGACCACCAACTTTCCATCCACACGGCCTACTCGCACCACACCAACTGGACCATTCCAAGGAATATCTGAGACCATCAGAGCAGCAGATGCTGCATTTGCTGCCAGAACGTCAGGGTCTTGTTCACCGTCAGAGCAGAGAACATTAGCCATAACCTACAACACGGAAGCATAACAAGAGTCCATTAGATTCATGTTCCAAGTGGCATGCTTAGAATCTTAAATGCTGTTAGGACAGCCACCGGACAGTCATTAAAATTGTCAAATTTATTCTACTATTGGCATCTAGAATGACACATGCAGCTATGGAGGATGAAAGATATCCATGATAGGTGTGTAGGAGTAGAGTGCAAGAAGAGAGATGAGATGGAAGCTCAAGCCATGACAATGATACACGCGCCCGGGGGGGGGGGGGGGGGGGGTGGCACAATAGAGAGAGATTGTACAACACAATGCTGAATGAACTATATCTTATGATATACTGCACTCATGGAAGGGTTGGTGATTCTGGTGAGTGAGTATCTAAACTCATGGAAGAGTTGGTGACTCTCTCCAGTGAGAGGAGTTGGTGACTCCAATTATGGATTTATGGATATCTAGGACACATTTGGCTCTTGTGCATGTGTCTAGCTATCATCTCGCCTATGGATTTATGGATATTTGGGACACAGTTGGCTCTTGTGCCTGTGTCTAGTTATTATCTGGCTTATGGAGTTATGAATATTTGGGACACAGTTGGCTCGTCCCTCTGTCTAGTTATTATCAAAGTTGTTAACTCAGGATATGGATACAATTTGTTTCTTGATACGGTTGGCTCTTGTGCCCGTATCTGACTTCGTATCGTGGATCTAGATTTATGGCTGAAATATTATGGATTGGCAGTGCATCTGCTATTCTTGAAGGATATCTCAATGGTATCAGGTTTATACAGTAGCGGACAACTGCTTTATAAGATGGAGGGGATGTCACCATTTGGTCCCTTCACTAGTCTTGACCAGTGTTTCAGACACTTAACGGAACCAAGGTGTGAACGGGGATTTTTCCACAAAAGAAAGCTGAAGCATTTGCTGGCAAAGTTTGGCCTGAAAGATGGCTATGCAGCATGAACACTATGGGATTTTTATCATGAAAGTGGCTTATCATGTTTATAAGTTGGTGTGTTCACACATCATTAAAGACGCCGCATTGGGAGGTGTAGAAGACACTAGGAGAGAGAGGCGGAGGGGAGAAGCTGGCGAAGGGGGCAGGGGCACAGCTGAGCCAAGGATGTTGGGGAGGAGGGGAGGGGGGGGGGGCGCAGGGGCGACAGGCACGCAGAGAGGGAGCTTCAGCTCTTCGTGCATGACTCTCTCTCTCTCTCTCTCTCTCTCTCTCTCTCTCTCTCTCTCTCTCATGCTTGGTATTTTGGAGAGTTGTATACCATCTATTGGGGTTTAATGCTCCTCTCATGTTTCATGTTCCCTGTATTCCATGATGAGATTTCCATGGACAGTTTTCTATCACTCCAGTGAGATAGTTTTGATTTGTTCTACTTTATTTCCGTTCCATGATGAGATATGCCAAAGACATTATTGTATCACTTTGGTCTCATAGGCCCATGGGGTCTTTAGTACACTCTTTTTTTTTCGTGAAATGGTGTTTTATATTATATGTAAGAAAGTACATCAGCCACTTGGCTCACACAGAACCTATGGCCCAAAAAAAACCCCCCCACAAAAGATCCTCTAAAGGATTATGACCATGCAAACCTGTACACTAATAAGAAAGCCTCCTAACCGAATAAGCATCCCAGATAAAAGCATCAAAGATGAGCCAGCCGAGCCGCCGTAGACCATAACGAAATAACATCTGCATCCAGTAGCTGAGCTGAGAGAAGAGAAGAAAACTGCCAAAGCAGCAAACCGCGGATACGTAGAATGTGCCCATGTATTCCAGACAAGGAATCAAAGATGAACCCATTCCGTGTAGTCCAAATATGCCAAAGTCCTGTCCATCTAAGGAAATGGAATATCACAAGGTGACTGTCCGAAGTAATGACTTGAGGACAAATCCCAAATATCCACTGATGAGCCGAAATAGTAGACCTCTCTACTGCCTCCCAAACGCAAGAGACAAAAGACCAAATCTGACGGGCCACTGGACAACTCATGAACAGATGCATAACTGTTTCAGTGCATGTCGTGCAGAAGAAGCAAGAGGCCAATGTAATTTTACGACGGCTGAGCTGATCCCGTGTAGGTAACCCTCCCACCAACATCCTCCAAATGAAAACCTTACCTTGGTAAGGGAGTTTAGACTGCCAACCACGCATAAGAGTTTTCTGCCACCATGATTTAGACTTGTGCAATCCCCACACCTTATTGGCCTTGGCTGAAACCCAATCTTTCTCTGATACGAGCTTATGATAGACCTGGTTAGCAGAAAGTGATATCAAGTCACCAGATTTACATAGTGCCCAATCAAGCCAAGGCTGATCTGCAGATGGCTGAGGCAATGGAGTAAAAGGCTCAACTGCATGCATGATGTCAACCCATAGTGGCTGAAATGTCCGAGGAACCCTAAAGTGCTGCCGAATACGACGAAACGAATATAGCCTGTTACGACCAGGTATCACAGCATCTCGGATTCTAACCAAGCCTAACCTGACCATGCGGTTGAGTCGTATGCGTGAAGCATCTCTGTCTGGCCAAACAATGACACGCGACTCCACAAATGTTTCGAACTGCAAAGAGTTCAAAAGTAGTCTTTCATGACCAGGATCCCACCGAGCCAATAGTAGAACTTCATGCCAAGAAAGGAGAATATGCGATAAAATGTGAGATGAGCGAATACGGACAGGATGAGCCGCATTCACAATGTCCCACTGTCAAATCCCCACGGATCCCCTCGTGATCGATCTTGGTTCGAAACTCGAATCCTGCAAACAAACGAACAACAAACAACAAAGGGGGTGCAGGCCTGACTCACCTCCCAACCATGACAGCCGTGGGCAAGCCCACAGTCTTGGCTGTCCCCACCGAGCCACGAGCTAAGCTAACTAGGATGACGTACCGACCAATCTCCTCCTCGCGACGTCCCATACCGCCACGAAGCTGCCCTCGCGGGCCACGAGATTACTGCCGGCCTTGGCTGCATAAAGCAGGTGCACGTCTGCACTAGATCCAGGCTCCAAGACCATAGAGCTCTCACAAACTCGCGAGACTCTCTATGTTCTAATAACTAACCTTGGCCACCCTTTTATAGGCTCTTGGCCGGTCATCGGGCGTCCAAACTTGGCCGCCCGCCCGTCCATACTTGGGTGCCCGCCCGTTAGTATATCCCTAACTCAGCTCGTCAATCAGCCTGCCTAGTTCCAAGCTTCCCCAAGCCTCGAAACTAGTCTTGCATGCGTATAGAACACGGTAGATACCCACTGTGCACATGACATACTCCCCTTCCTCTAAGAGCTCACTCCTGAGCTCACTAAAAAGCCAGGGTAATCTCTCTGAAGAGAAGTCAATGTCTCCCATGTAGCGTCCTCCTCAACACGATCCTTCCACTTGATCTTGTATTCCGTGATAAGCGTATGACGCAATCTTCGTTCACGAAAGCCAAGAATCTTTTCAGGTTCGTGCGGAACAAATGTCATGTCCTGGACATCTATAATTTCTTGAGGAGTAACTAACTGATCTGCTCCACCCAGTACTTCCTTAAGTCTACTGACATGAAATACAGGATGAACTTTCACATGAGAAGGCAAATCCAATTCATATGCAACTGAACCAATCCGTCGTGTAACACGAAATGGTCCACAGTATCTAGGGGATAATTTCGGAGATCTACCTGTCCGTAAAGTCTCGGAATCTTTCGGAACTCGCAAATACACCATCGTTCCTTCAGAGAACTCTCTAGGTGAACGATGTCTATTAGAATAAAACCTGTCTCGGTCTTGAGCACTTCTAATAGATTCCTTTGCAACTTGTAACATTTCCTGCATATCTTGCAAAAAATTACGTGCTGCATCATGCTGAAGTCCTGAGAATCCTACTGTAACAGGTGATCTTGGTTGAAAACCGTACATAAGCATGAAAGGACTAAACCCTGTACTCGTATGCTTAGTACTGTTATAAGCAAATTCTAACATAGGAAGATAATCCTCCCATGAACTTTGTCTTTTGGATACATATGCTCGAAGCATATCCTCCAAAATCTGATTCACTCTTTCAGTCTGGCCATCAGATTGAGGATGATCAGAGGAACTCAAATTCAAAGTTGTTTCCAACTTCTCGAAAACAAGTTTCCAAAAGTCACTCGTAAACTTAGAGTCCCTATCACTGACTATGTCCTGCGGTAACCCGTACAGTCTAAACAATTGCTCGATAAACTGCCGAGCTAATTGCGTAGCTGTAATATTCTTCCGGGTCGGTAAAAATCTAGCTATCTTTGTCAAGCGATCTACCACAACCCAAATAGAATCGTGGCCTTGATGTGTTCTTGGCAATCCGGTAATAAAATCCATGGAAATACTTTCCCACTTATTACCTGGGATTTGCAAAGGATGCAACAACCCAGCCTGTCTAAAGCGTTCAGCTTTATTTGCCTGACAAATCTGACACTTGAGAACATAATCTTCTACATACCCTTTCATCTTCGGCCAATAAAAAGTGTGTTTCACTAATGATAGTGTCCTGTGTACCCCAGGGTGTCCAGCAGAAGGGGCGTCATGACACTCCCTCAGAATCTTGGACCTAATGTCCGGGATCTGTGGTACACAAATTTTGTCATTACGGAATAGTAAACCATTCCGAATCATCCACTGACCTCCTGCAGCCTGAATAGTAGACTGCTCAGTCACCGAGTCTTGGTCAATCAATGAGCTCCCGTCCTGGATCTTCTGCCAAAATGGACCAAAATAACTATCAGTCCTGCAAAGCCCTCTCAATGACTGAAATAAGTCAGTAGAAATCTCGGTGAACGACAAAGTATTCACCTCTTTAATCCGACTAAGCGCATCTGCAATATTATTCATGGACCCTTTCCGATAACGGATCTCAAAATCAAAATCTTGCATTAACTCTGCCCAACGAGCTTTCCTGCCTCTCAAATCATCCGCATCACACACATACTTGATTGACTGATGATCAGTCAATACCACAAACTTGGAGCCATATAAATAATGTCTCCAAACCTTGAGAGCATGAATCACAGCATAAAGCTCCTTCTCAAGGGTTGGCCAACGAGATTGAGTGTCGTCTAGCTTTTTACTTTCAAAAGCAACCGGTCTACCATCTTGAAATAAAGCAGCCCCAATAGCATAGTCACTGGCATCAGTTTCAAGAACATAAGGCCGACTAGGATCAGGCTGCTAAGATAGGTGCTTCCTTGACTTTATCTTTCAAAAGTCTGAAGGCCATATCCAAATCGTTATTCCAAGTGATAGGCTGATTGGACTTACGTCCACGACCTTTCAATAAGTCGGTCATCGGTAGTGTGAGCTGAGAGTACTCCCGTACAGATTTCCTAAGAAAAACAACAAAACCGAGAAAAGAACGAAGTTGTTTCACTGTTCGCGGTATAGGCCAGTCCAAAACCTTCTGAACTCGGTCATAGTCAATGCTCAATCCATCTCTAGTGATCTTGTGTCCCAAGTAAATGATGTCGGTCATAAAGAACTCACATTTACTGAATTTAGCATATAGTCGATTCTGTCTTAAAATAGATAAGACAATCGTGAGGTGTCTGACATGATCCTCAAGAGTACGGCTATATATCAAAATATCATCGAGGAACACCACCACAAATTTTCCCAAATGTTCACGAAAAAGATCGTTCATCATTTGCTGGAAAGTGGCTAGAGCATTGGTTAACCCAAACGGTAATACGAGAAACTCGTAATGGCCATACCTAGTCCGAAAGGCGGTTCTTTCGACATGCCTTTCATGAATACGTATCTGGTGGTAGCCAGTACGCAAATCTATCTTCGTGAAATATTTCGCTCCTGCTAACCGGTCAATTAGGTCATCTGATCTAGGGAGAGGATAACGGTTCTTAATTGTCAGCTTGTTCAATCTTTTGTAATCTATACACATTCTCCAAGTATTGTCCTTTTTTCTTCTAAGCAACACAGGTGCACCCCAAGGTGATTTACTTGGACGGATCTGGCCCATCCTCAAATAATCTTCGAGTTGTTTAGCCAACTCATCTTCCTCAGCTTGGCTCATCCTATAAGGTGGAATACTCACAGGATGAGCACCAGGGATCAAGTCAATACGATGATCTACTGCCCGTTCAGGTGGTAAACCCGATGGCAGTTCCTTAGGAAATACATCTTGAAACGAATCAAGTATCTTCTGTAATTCTTTGCTTTCAAACACACTTAATTCATTCACATCCAATGAAGGGATGAGAAAAGAAGAAAGTGGAATCAATACACAATGGAAAGCGGTGTACAAAGAAGAATTCATTATATTTCCAAAATCAATTGTATTTACAAGAGGTCCCTGAGAGGGATGGATACAATCACCTAAAATACTATACTTGATGTCCCTATGCTGAAAAGAAAAAATATGACTAGACCAATCTATCTGGACATCAAGAGTCTTAAACCACTCAATCCCTAATAACAAGTCTACATTTTCCAGATGCATGACATAGCATTCCAGAGTATCTTTGTAGTCCTGAATCTGGATTGGAAGCATCTCGACCTTGCGATCCCAAACTTGTCTGCCCGCAGGTAGACGTACCTCATAGGTATGGTCGCTGAGTGTCGTGTCAAGACTCAATTTCTGCACAAGTTTGTAGTTAACAAAGTTATGCGAACTGCCAGGGTCTAAAAGAATGTGAATTTTATGGCCATTCACTTCTCCATAAACTCGGAGAAGATCATGCATGCCAAATACCTTAGAATTGAACAGACAATCAGAACAAGTACTAGGGCGAGAAAGTACAGTAATTGACGTACCTGTCAAAGACAACTGGTTTGCTGCCTTTGGCTTGGGTCCTGCGTTTGACTTGGTACCCTTTTTCTTTGGGCACTCATTACGCATGTGTCCTTTTTCTTCGCAGATAAAACAACGTCCTTCCTTCTTGAGCTTCAAAGCCCTAAGGAGTCGTTTCTTCTTCGCTGGTGTCGAACTTGTATTCTTCGAAGGTTGGTCCGAAGACTTGCCTTCATTCGTGTTAGCCATAGGTGCGGAGAACTTTCTTTTATGCTTGTTCCCCTGCTCGGTAACGGGTTTTGACTTGGAAGAGACCATCGTATCATCATAGATACGAGCTGAATGAATGGCCTCGTCCAATGTTTTACATTTGTTATTTTTAACCTGTAATCGGTACGAGTCGGGTAAACTAGCTACGAAAAACCCCAACAGAGTAGTGGGATCCATCTTTGTAGCCTTCATCTGCAAGTCACGAAACTTCTGGAGGTAGACCTCATAAGTGAGGTGCTGCGAGGTCATGGTCAAAGCTGAAAACCGGGCAACAACATCGTAATCATCCTCTTTCTTGAGGAATTCTTTCTTGAAAATATCTTCAAATTGTGCCCAAGTCGTTGGCTTTGGGTTCAGTTCCTTCCACCAAAGCAAAGCTTTGCCGGACAGGAAACCTGCTGCTAACTGTATCTTCTTTCCATCATCATATGGATGAAACTGAAAGTGAACTTGCCACTTGTGTAGCCAAGTGTCCACGATCTCCTTGGTTCGCTGCTTTTGCTCGCCCCCGAACGGTTCCGGAGTAATATTGGGGCCTAAAGCTGAAGCCAAGGTATCCATTCCCGAGAAAGTAGAGAGGGTAGTGGTCAAGAGAGCGATGGAGTTCTGCAAAGCCTGCATCTGGGCTGCGATTTGTGCCTGACGTTCCGACGAAGAAGCTTCGAGAGCTACTTTGAACTCTTGGAAATCTGATTTTGACACAAACTCGTCAAAAAGATCGGCATCGGTTCCTTCCGTAGCCGGCAAGCCTTCGCGTTCCACGAGGGGCTCCAACTCTGATTCTTGGGTCGACATCGTGAAGAGGTTACGTGGAGAGAAAATTTGGTCTTTGCACAACAAAAGTGCGAGCGAGCTTGAGAGCTTGAGAGCTTGAAAACTTGAGAACTTGAGAACTCGAGAGATGTGTGGCAAGAAGCCCACGTGAGGGGGTTTATAAAGGTTTCCTAAAAGCCAAAAAAATCTTGAAAAGCTATGCTTAGCTTTTACTTTAGCTTTTGTGTTTTTTTTTCTTTTTTTTCTTGAATAAATATATATATATATATTTATTTATTAATATATATATATATATGGATATATATATTCGGTTTTCTTAAAAAAAATAGACACCTTTGAAAACCTTAGAGAGGGGGTTCTTTTAAAATTTAAAATTTTAACCTCCCCCTAAAAAAAAAACAAAACGAAAGCATGAAAAAAACGTTGCTTTCTTACGTGTGTTTTTTTTTTCTTCGCATCCCTCCTGGCGCCTGGATTAGCCGGCGCTTGCTGCTGACGTGGGGAGCTGGCCGATGCTGCTGACGTGGGGAGCTGCCGGCGCCAGAACTGTCGCACCAGCCTGCACGCGCCTGCGCCAGCCGGATGTGGTATCTGCGCTGGCCGCCCTACAAGGCGTGGCTGGCGTGGCGCTGGCCTGGGCCGCCTGCCTTAGGCTACGTAGGCCTGGGCGCTGCCCACTTGGCCTAAGCGCCGCCTAGGCTGGCTGCCTTAGCCTGGCCACAAAAAGATCGGCATCAGTGCCTTCCGTAGCCGGCAAGCCTTCGCGTTCCACGAGGGGCTCCAACTCTGATTCTTGGGTCGACATCGTGAAGAGGGTACGTGGAGAGAAAATTTGGTCTTTGCACAACAAAAGTGCGAACGAACTCGAGAGCTTGAGAGCTTGAAAACTTGAGAACTTGAGAACTCGAGAGATGTGTGGCAAGAAGTCCACATGAGGGGGTTTATAAAGGTTTCCCAAAAGCCAAAAAAAAATCTCGAAAAGCTAGGCTTAGCTTTTGTGTTTTTTTTTTGTTTTTTTTTTCACGAATATATATATATATATATATATATATATTCTAAAGTCTTTTAAAAAAAATTAAACACTTTTAAACCTTGGAAACCTTAGGGACCCTCAACGTTTGTAAAAATAAGCAAAAAAGCAGAGCGCTGAATCGAGCTGGGCGCACACGCTTGCTGTTTTGCCTTTTTTTTTTTTCTGGTCCCGTCTGAAAAAACGTCGTTGCCACCCCGTTGGACGGTTGCCGTCGCCACCTGTGTGTCCGCCTGGTCCTTCGCGCCAGCCTGCGCCTGGGCCAGCCCGCGTAGGCGTGGCCACAAAGCAGCATAATCCTAGACGCCTGCCTCGCTGGGCCTGGGCGCCCGCTTGGCCTGGCTGGGCGTTACCAAGCTGGCTGGGCCGCCTAGTCATGTAGTGCTTAGGCCGCATGGTTACGCAGCTGCCAACACGACCCTGGGCGCCCGCCAGAGCAGGGGCTCTTTCGACCAGTATGCACACCCGCCAGCAACACTCCAATCCAGCAGTTCTCTCGCTCTCTCTCTCTTGCGCCAAAAAGCTACGAAAAGCATCATGCTTTTTTTCCTTCTTTTTTTTTTTTCTGTTTTCTCTCCCTGCAATGTATGCGACTGCACACAAGGCCTCTTCTTTGCAAAGCAGTCAACCCTATTCAACCTACCATCTCCCATCAACATGGGGTTCTTTGATGAAGAAAAAACACATACAAAATCTGAAAACTGCAGTATGCACAGAAAAAACAGCAAGCTTTTTTAACACATACCGTACTTCGACCTCTTCTTCTCTACCTACCGACTTGCTCGTTCACGAGGTATGCTCTGATACCACTGTCAAATCCCCACGGATCCCCTCGTGATCGATCTTGGTTTGAAACTCGAATCCTGCAAACAAACGAACAACAAACAAGCAAGGGGGTGCAGGCCTGACTCGCCTCCCAACCATGACAGCCGTGGGCAAACCCACAGTCTTGGCTGTCCCCACCGAGCCACGAGCTGAGCTAACTAGGTTGACGTACCGACCAATCTCCTCCTCGCGACGTCCCATACCGCCACGAAGCTGCCCTCGCGGGCCTCGAGACTGCTGCCGGCCTTGGCTGCATAAAGCAGGTGCACGTCTGCACTAGATCCAGGCTCCAAGACCATAGAGCTCTCACAAACTCGCGAGACTCTCTATAATACAATAACTAACCTTGGCCACCCTTTTATAGGCTCTTGGCCGGTCATCGGGCGTCCACACTTGGCCGCTCGCCCGTCCATACTTGGGTGCCCGCCCGTTAGTATATCCCTAACTCAGCTCGTCAATCAGCCTGCCTAGTTCCAAGCTTCCCCAAGCCTCGAAACTAGTCTTGCATGCGTATAGCACACGGTAGATACCCACTGTGCACATGACATAACTCTCTATAATACAATAACTAACCTTGGCCACCCTTTTATAGGCTCTTGGCCGGTCATCGGGCGTCCACACTTGGCCGCTCGCCCGTCCATACTTGGGTGCCCGCCCGTTAGTATATCCCTAACTCAGCTCGTCAATCAGCCTGCCTAGTTCCAAGCTTCCCCAAGCCTCGAAACTAGTCTTGCATGCGTATAGCACACGGTAGATACCCACTGTGCACATGACATAAGTAAGAAGCCCACTAGAGGGGGTTAATAAAGGTTTCCCAAAAGCCAAAAAAAAACTCGAAAAGCTAGGCTTAGCTTTTGCTTTTAGCTTTTGTGTTTTTTTTCCTTTTTTCTTTTTTTTTTCTTGAATAAATATATATATATATATATATTTTTTTTAATATATATATATATGGATATATATATTCTAAAGTCTTAAAAAAATAAAAACCTTGGAAACCTTAAAGACCTTGGAGGAGAGATGACTTTTAAATTTTTATAAAAAATTTAAACTTTTTTTTAAAAAAACGAAAGCTTGTAAAAACGTAAGCTTTACTTCTGTTTTTTTTTTTTTTTTTCTCTCCTGAATTAACCCGTCGGCTATTTGCAGGCGTCACACGTCACACGTGCAGGGGTCGCTCGCCATCTTTGCTGCCGGCCTGCTTTCCAACGTCTGCGCCAGCCTGCTGTGTGTGGCCTGGGCGCCGGCTGCCTGACATGAGCGCTGGCCCGCCTGGCCTGCCTGGCCTGGGCGCCGGCCTGGCCTGGGCTGCCTAGGCTGCCTGCGCTAGGCTAAGGCAGCCAGCCTAGGCGACGCTTAGGCCAAGTGGGCAGCGCCCAGGCCAAATCCCCACGGATCCCCTCGTGATCGATCTTGGTTCGAAACTCGAATCTTGCAAACAAACGAACAACAAACAACAAAGGGGGTGCAGGCCTGACTCACCTCCCAACCATGACAGCCGTGGGCAAGCCCACAGTCTTGGCTGTCCCCACCGAGCCACGAGCTGAGCTAACTAGGATGACGTACCGACCAATCTCCTCCTCGCGACGTCCCATACCGCCACGAAGCTGCCCTCGCGGGCCACGAGATTACTGCCGGCCTTGGCTGCATAAAGCAGGTGCACGTCTGCACTAGATCCAGGCTCCAAGACCATAGAGCTCTCACAAACTCGCGAGACTCTCTATGTTCTAATAACTAACCTTGGCCACCCTTTTATAGGCTCTTGGCCGGTCATCGGGCGTCCAAACTTGGCTGCCCGCCCGTTAGTATATCCCTAACTCAGCTCGTCAATCAGCCTGCCTAGTTCCAAGCTTCCCCAAGCCTCGAAACTAGTCTTGCATGCGTATAGCACACGGTAGATACCCACTGTGCACATGACACCCACCATGAAGCCTGCACACGTGTCCATCCATGTGACAATCCCTCCAACTCAATCAAGTCACGAGCCATGAATACCCAAGGCTGCTCCTGCAAACACATATCCTGAAAAAGCGCCCACCTACGTGCCACCATATGCAAGCGGACATCCAGTAAAGCAGCCCCACCCATTCTTTTGGGCGTCGTAATGTGATTCCAAGCTATCCATGTTTGACCCATAATATTTCCTTGCCTCTTCCACAGCATAAACCGAATGGGAGCAACCAAACGGAGAAGAGATTTGTACGTCCAAGGTAGCAAAGGCAAAAAATAGGAAATCATGCTAAGCATAATAACCTGAGCTATCTTAACCCTCACATGCATAGGCCACCCTTGAGCTTTCCAATACATAAATTTATCCGAGATCCGAGCAGAAATCCAAGCAAGAAGCGCTTGGGGGTCCACATCCACACCCACCGGATACCCAAGATGACGAACAATGTCTCCTGTATGCACCACACGGCCTTGCCACCCTAATGCCTCAAGATCAAATTCCGTGTATACAATGAGGGCTGATTTTGTTGAATTTATTTTCAGCCCAGAAGCCAATGCAAAATTATTCCAAGCTTCCATTGCTCGATCTATATTGGCTTTTTCGGCCCTGAGAAACATAAAAGTGTCATCCGCAAGGGCTTGAGCAACCAATTGCTTGCCATGAGGGAGATGCAAACCAACCACTTCACCATGCGATGCCATAGCATCTAGGCGAGATAACATAGGATGAGTGGCAATGGCAAAGAAAAGAGGGCTAAGAGGACAGCCCTGCCGGAGAGAACGGGTGAGAGAAATACCATCCGAAAGTCCTCCATTGAGCATAATCCGCGTGATAGCCAGAGCCAAGTAAATGCACCAAATTAGCCATTTTGGGACCAAAGCCCATGGCTGTTATTAACTGAGAAAGGAAAGACCAGCTGACATGATCAAAAGCTTTTTCAAGATCCAACTGCACCATCACAATCTCTTGCTTCTTTGCCTTGGCATAATCCACTCCAATTTGAACATTAAGAATATTATGCAAAATATTCCTGCCATGCACAAATCCATATTGATATGGATGAATAAGAGTAGGAAGCACCTTCTGCAAGCGATTGGCAAAAATCTTTGTAAAGATTTTATACATGATATCCATAAGTGAGATTGGGCGCCATTGAGCTAAAGAAGTAGGCGAAGGGACTTTGGGCAACAAACGAAGTATGCCCAACTTCCAATCGGCAGGCATATATCCCTCATCCCAAACTCTTTGACAAATAAGTGTCAAAGGCTCTGCGAGCTGATCAGCATATTTTCGGAAAAACTCATTTGTCAAACCATCCCAACCAGGGCTCTTTCCCATGGGAAGTTTGGAGAGAACAGCTTCCACTTCCCCTTGAGTAATAGGAGCATCAAGCTGCACCGCCACATCAGGGTCAACTTGATATCGTACTTCAGCAAACAATGACTCCCTTGCAGCCAGGACAGCCGGCGAGACATCCTCTCGAGGGGCAAGCAAATCTTCATAAAACCTGATGCAATGCTGAATAACCTCAGAAGGTTGAGTAACAAGGTTGCCTTGGGCATCCATCAGCCTAACAATATTCTCACGCATATGTTTTTGATGCAACTTATCATAGAAGCGATGAGATTGACAGTTAGCATCCCGCAAAGCATCAAGACGTGCAAGTAGTTTAAAGCGAACATATTGTGCTTCCTGCACCCTAGATAGCTCCTTTTTCAGCCATTCTATGGCATCCACAACTTCAGCATCCATAGAGTCTGTAAACATGAACGCCTGCAAGCCCTTTAAAAGCGACTCAAGAAGAGCCACATGCTGTTTTTGTATAGAGGCATTAGCAAGACCATAATGCCGCGCCAATTTCCGAGTGTTGGTAAGGAACACTGGCCAAGCATGATAATCAGCCATGGACACTCTTGTGGAGAAATGTCGTATCAACTGACGCTATAAATATCAAAAACTTCATGCTCCAAAAAAGTGTGATTTAAGCGCAAAGGCAAGCGTCCCAACAAGCCTTTATATGCATCCACAGGATGATAGACCATTTCAAATACAAGCGGCCAATGATCCGACAAAACCTGTTGCTGATCAACCATCATAGTAAGAACCTCTGGCAAAAAGAGATCTTGATGTAAAATATACATCCTATCCAATCTAGCATAAGTGCCCCGAAACTGTTGTGAGGCATAAGTGTAACCCCTTTCATCTGGATGCAACCAAGACCACATGTCTTGTTTTAGCGACCTTGCTGCAAAAGCTTCCCACGCCATTCTCTCCGGGCCATCCATTACAGAATGAGGCGACGTGGCTTGCTCCTCGGAGACACACATATTAAAGTCTCCCATCACAAAACCAGGATGAGAGATTGAAAGAGCACACAAGTCATTCCACAGCAAACGGCGTGCACGAGCATTATTTGGAGCATACACCCCTAATAACCATAAAGGCGTATCATCCCAAACAATCTGTATCACTAGAAATCTTCCATGAACATCTTGAATCACAAGAGAAGGCTGAAACTGCGAACGAACAGCAAACATAACACCTGACTGCGAAGCAGGATGTCCGCTGTAGAAAACATGAAACCCCTTATATACATAGGCTTTGCCAGCCAACTTATGCTGCTTATGTTCAACTGCACACAAAACATCCCAACCATGATAAAAAGTTGTACGCCAAAGCCTGAACTGCTTTTGGCGCGAAGAAATACCCTTTACATTCCATTGTACAATTTTCATGAGCCTTCCAAGAAAAGGAATCAACAAGGCCGTGTACTAGGCCCAGGACAATCTACCAAATCACGAACCTTTTGAAGCATTGCATTTTTAGACATGGTATTTGTGATCTCAGACTGCCCTTGGAGTTCTCGAGCACGTGCCAAAGGGTAATGACCATCCCATGGCGAGATGACCTCACCCTTCGAACCAAACATAAGAGGCAATTGTTGTTGTGCTTCTTTTGTTAGGCGACTTCTAATAGGATAGCGTTCTACTCTATCCACCCCAAGAGCCCCTGAACCCTGAGAAAGTTGGCCTCCCGGCCTCTCAATCCTGGTCTGTTGTTGGGCACCTGAACCCAAAGGGCGACGAGCATATGTATGTAAGGGCCCCTGATGAGTACGCAAAGGCCCCCGCCAAACAGCATCTGAGAAATCCCCCCGCGGGGCAACAAATCGTGTCTTTTTACCACGTACTTCCACCCATGGCTGCTCAACCTCATTATGAACATCCACATGTACATCCATGTGCTGGGCATCATGTAAAGGAGCATCATGCTCATCTTCCACGGGCAACTGCCCATCAACGATATCCTTGGTAGCAACAACTTGTTCTTTCTTAGGACATTCGGAGACAAAGTGACCCATCTTACCACATTTGAAACAGTGGCCAGCAAATGTATCCCACCTCAATTCATACATTAAAGGTTGCAGCCCAACCATATTGACACGCAAATGTGTCGGCCTAGGTCTCCCAGTATCCCATAACATGCATAGACGATTTCGGTTTCTAGATGTCATTCGAGGTACCACCAAGACATCACCGATACCTCGCATGAGATCTGGTAAAACACGCCAAAACATTGGTGGGAATTGTTTCACTTCAACCCAAACTGGGCAAGCCTGGCGCAACATATCTTGGTACTCTGCCATAGGCTTCCACGGAACCACATGAACCAACTGCCCATCCAAAAAGAGTGGCACCTGCTCCAAGACTGCCCTACGGGCTTCCGAAGTGCGAAAAAGTATTTCATAAAAGCCTCTCGGACCATCATAAATCTCCTCAAGTGCCTCAGGCGACACCAAACGGCCCAACCATGCTCTAAGACGAGGCAACAACGGAATACGCCCAGTAAAGAAGAAGATAGCAGCACGATCATGAAAATCTGCTAGCTGTTGTAGCAACAAAGGAGTCCCCATGCATACATCAGCCACACCATCATTATCTACTGCAGCCATTTGCACGCTATTTGCCTTCACATATTCTTGCAGAAGCTCACCAGTGATCTGCAGCAAACGTGCAAACTCTGGAGAAGGTACCTGAGAACTTTCCTCTGCATTCTCTCCAGCATTTACCAGAGTGTAACTTGCATGAACATCAAGCCTTTGACGTTTTTGTTGCTCCGAGGCATCTGAAGCATAACCCACATCCTTCTCGATCATCTCCTCAATAAGATCCATGTTAAGGCTATTGGTAGCATGCCACCAACAGAAACAGCCGGGTCATCCAAATCCATGTACAAAAGCAAAGAAAACCTTTTCTCTCAAACCCTAATTCAGCACCTGAAAACCTAATTCAGCACCTGCAAACCCTTAAATAGTTGCTTGAACCATTGCTGCACCCTTGAGAAAACCTGCAAACCTGAATTTTTTTTAATTTTTTTTATTTTTATTTTTTTCTTCCACTGCTGCCTGAAACCCTAGAGCAGGAACCCTTGAGAAGATTCCATCATCTGCGTTTTCTTCTCCACGCTTACGTGCGCCTTCTCTCTTTCTCTCCCTCTCTTCGCTGCTGCCTGGAGTCGCCCCCCGTTTCCACCCGCCCTCTCTCTCTGCGCGCCTTCTCTCTCTCTCTCTCTCTCTCTCTCTCTCTCTCTCTCTCTCTCTCTCTCTCCGCTGCTGCTTGTGTCGCCTCCTTCCTCCGTTCTCTCTCTCTCTCTCTCTCTCTCTCTCTCTCTCTCTCTCTCTCTCGCGCTACGCGCTGGTGGTGTTCTCCTGCTCGCGCTGGTTCTCTCTCTCTCTCTCTCTCTCTCTCTCTCTCTCTCTCTCTCTCTCTCTCTCTCTCAGAGAATTCTTCTCTCTCTCTCTCTCTCTCTCTCTCTCTCCATGAGCCAACTTGTGCACATGACATCTTGTTATTTAAGTCAATGAGTTCTATCCCATTAGATTGATTTTACACACGCGCACACAATCCCAAAACAGGATTGCTGTAAAATCAACCCTTATAGATAAAAAGAATCAGAGCAAACCAGCTTGCTATAACTTTGAGAAAGTCTTCTTTTTTTAATTCGTTGATTTTATCCCATTAGATTGATTTTACACACACGTGCACACAATCCCAAAACAGGAGAGCTGTAAAATCAACCCTTCTAAATAGAAAGAATCAGAACACACCAGCTTGCTACAACTTGGAGAAAGTCTCTTTTGTTTTAATGCGTGCTCATTGATATTGCAAAGATACCTTTACTGAAAATGGGGGGAAGTGCATTCAGTCCTCCATCTAATTAATGTTAGCAAAACTCTCATACGCAAGCATTTAATCCCCCTCCATTCAGCTCTCAGCTGAAGCAAGAGACAAAAACAGCACCACAAAAGCAGCCTGATCATCGGCCAACAGATGAATTATACAACCAACCTGGCTTTCATAATAATAGCCTTTTGGAAAAAGTGGTCGAATAGATCGATCTATGACCCGACTGACCAACAGCTCACGTTCCTTGGGCGCCCCTTCTCTGCGCATGAAGTTGTTTGGGATTTTCCCTTGAGCATATTGTTTTTCCCTGTAGTCCACCTATTTCAACAGCCAGTATTGATCTGTTAGTACCAAGCACATTGTCATACAGAACTTTGACCAGACCACTCTCCTGTCAACATCACCATGCATGAGCATACCAACATGAGCAAAAAGCTTGAAGTTTGGCAAAGGCATATTTTTCTCTCTATGGTTGCATCAACAATAACATGGCATATTAAAGACAGCCCTACCTTATAGACTTTCATACTGCAAGAATCAGCGCATCAGTCTGCGTGATAAAAATTCTTTCCACTAAAATTTGGCTTTTGTTATGCACATGGAAAGGCAGCCGATAACCAGCATTAATGAAGATCACAAATTAAAAAAATCTTGCCTAATCATTCTGCACAATGCTTGGAGCATATGCTTGTTACACATAGAATATATGAGATGATAACTTTGCACAATGTTTATGTTTGAAATTTCTACGTTCTTTGCACATGGACACAAGGATCCTAATAAATGTAAAAAGCACTTAAAAGGGCCAAGCACATGGAGCCAAGGATCCTAATAAATGTAAAAGCACCAAGCACATGGACGCAAGGATCCTAATAAAGATAAAAGCAAAGAACTCACTTCAGACTATCACCCTTGATCTAAATGGCGCTCTAGGCCATGGCATGGGGTGTGGCTTCATGAAACTCTAAGAAAGTATTTCCTTTAGAGTAATTTTAAGAGCTCAGGGTTGCTTGACATCCAGTTATGCTATGGAACGTAGCTATAGAGTTGTCAAGGCAAGTTATAAATTGTAAAAGGAAAGACCTTAGGACTAGTCTCATCACTGTATCTTGAGGCTATAGCGTGAATAGTCAGAAGAAAATGGCATTCAACTCGTGATAGCTTTCAACCAAGAACTTGATTAAAAAAAGCAACACTTAAGAGCTTAAGAGAGCTGAAACTATGGAACTATGCACACGAAAATAGTGAAAACTTCAAAGAGTCTTATAGCACTTTTTACTCTAAGAGCATAACTTAAGGTTTGACATGTCAAAAGTGCGCAGTGGAAAGCGTGAGACGTAGGCACAGAGAGAAAGAAAACGAATCTACATAATGCTGAAGAAGCAATGATACAAACAGCCCTATGCAAGGGGTGGTCCCCGTAAGTGAGGGCATGATGAGGTACTCCCCTGAGGGAGGACCCGGGCCTGGAAGCCCCTGCCAAGGTATCTACAAGGTATGTGAGCAATGATACAAACAGCCCTGTGCAAGGGGTGGTCCCCGTAAGTGAGGGCATGATGAGGTACTCCCCTGAGGGAGGACCCAGGCCTGGAAGCCCCTGCCAAGGTATCTACAAGTGAGTAAGAGCCTGGCTTTATATAGCCCCTACTGGAGCTGGCCGACTTGCTCTAGAAAAAGACCCACGACTGGACAAAATAAACATGTGAAAAATGGGTGGCCAACCCTACAACCAAGGGCCCTGAGTAGAGGGAAAAATATGGTGCTGCCCGCCGGGATAAATCTGGGCACCCCTGATACACAACTTGGGCACACGACCAGGAGATGAATAATGCTGACACCCCCTCTCAGATCCTAGGAGAGAAACCAGTCCAAGGAGCTGGAAAAGGAAACCTCCAAAGCAAGTCGAGAAGTCGATCTGCTCCCGCCTCTACCACGTACTCCAAGAAACTGCTCACGATCCAGAAGTCCGACAAAATCCAAAAATGAACCACCAGATGTCCATATCTCCAACCCAATCTGTTCACACCAGTCCACACAATGTGCTCCCTCTTCAGCCCAAGAAAGGATGTCGTCTGACTCTCTACCTCCAAGAAAAAATCTACTCCTTAGAAAACACCACCAAATTTGTTTTTGTTTTTCGAGCCGGGGTCAGAGACGAGCATGCTCATCTCTGAGACTCGAGCAGAGAAATGCTTTTGTCATTAGCTTCGTAGTATCCCTCGGTCCAAGAATGCCTCTCTGTCCTGCTAACACTCCAAGTGGAAGAAACATACCTCCAGCACTGTAGCTGACAACCCTGCTGGCACCTGACCTTTAAAACATGTATCCATAACTCGTGGTCGCGTGATGGGACTACTACTCACACACCCCTATGTATCCCTTGGATCTCCATATATCCCTCGGTCCAAGAATGCCTCTCTGTCCTGCTAACACTCCAAGTGGAAGAAACATACCTCCAGCACTGTAGCTGACAACCCTGCCGGCACCTGACCTTTAAAACATGTATCCATAACTCGCCGGCGCGTGATGGGACTACTACTCACACACCCCTATGAGTCACCCAATCACATGGCAACACCCCCTGAGCTCTTTGGTGTTAACTATGGCACTGAGCTCAAGAAAGCTCTCCTGCCAAAACCTGACACCCCCAACTGGCAAGCTCCCAACCAACTAGTCACGTGTCTATGTGGAACCAACCATCCACAACTCATCATCCCAAAGCACAATCTGATGTCAATCATCTCCTCCAAACTGCTGCTCCACTGGTACCTACCTGTACCCAATGAACCTATACACCTTCCATGCATCCTGTTCCCATCATGCAACTGAGCAAGTAGCTGTGAACCTCCACAACAGCTCTCATCACCAAGTGACCTAGCCTGCCTCTACATGAATGCCGATATCAACCTGTACACCAAGCTCCCAAATCAATGCTCATCCTAGGGATGAAGACTCATGTAGGTGAACACCCTGAGAACCTAAAGGAAACACTTGTACACCAGCAAAACTATGCTGAACTAGCACAAACTCATAGACCCCCTCTGCTGTCAAGAAAGGACTAACTGTCTTCCACACACACCTCGAGGATGTGAATCCAAGTGTGCACCCATGAGTCTGAAAACTCTGACAAAGCAAAGATTGGCCGAGCAAGGGCTCAAGGCCATGTGGGAAGGCACCATTCCTGGAAAAGAACACCTGCCTCCACTACCTCCAAAAACGCAGACGAGATGATACAAAAAATGCTGCTGTCACCAGCCGGCAGCATGGGTACCAAGAAGAAGAGAGGGAAGAGGAAAACACAGCACCTTCAGCACCTCCTCTGGAGAAAAACACAGACGTGCTGCCCAACACCTCCTCTGGAGAAAAAATGCTGCTGTGCTGCCCAGCACCTCCTCCTCCTCTGGAAGAAAACGCAGCCATGCTGACCAACACCTCCTCAGGAGAAAAACGCAGCCAGGCTGCCCACCTTCAGAGAAAAAAAACGCAGCCATGCTGGCTGCCCTTCACCTTCTCACAAGGGCAGAAAACGCAACCAATTGGGTACCTACTATGGCCGCCCCAGTCCTGCAGAAAACGCAGCCAGAAGGGGCTGCCCTGTACCTCCTCCAGCAGCCCCAGACAAGACCAAAACACTCCCTCCTCTGCAACCAGCAGTATCAAAAAACGCAGAAATCCTTCTCTCTCAGAAAAAACGCCAGAACACCTTCTATAGAAGAGCTTCAACCTGGTGCTCAGATACCATGTCAAAAGTGTGCGGCAGAAAGCGTGAGACATAGGCACAGAGAGAAAGAAAACGAATCTGCATAATGATGAAGAAGCAATGATACAAACAGCCCTGTGCAAGGGGTGGTCCCCGTAAGTGAGGGCATGATGAGCTACTCCCCTGAGGGAGGACCCGTGCCTGGAAGCCCCTGTCAAGGTATCTACAAGTGAGTAAGAGCCTGGCCTTATATAGCCCCTACTGGAGCTGGCCGACTTGCTCTAGAAAAAGACCCATGACTGGACAAAATAAACATGTGAAAAATGGGTGGCCAACCCTACAACCAAGGGCCCTGAGTAGAGGGAAAAATATGGTGCTGCCCGGGATAAATCTCGGCACCCCTGATACACAACTTGGGCACACTACCAAGAGATGAATAATGCTAACATGACACGCTAATCCTAGTATGAGCTCATTATTTGTGGAAAAAGGGCACCCTTTTCTAAAATAAAGAAAAGAGGGCAATGTTTTTCGGAGAAAACAGAGGGTACAAAATAGCCAAAGCAAGAAGATTGATGTGACAAGAGTGCCCACAGGGTCAACTGATCTTATCAACACCTACACTTGATCATGACTCTAAGCAGAAAGGTCTGCTGTGGTATGGGACACGCAGATAGTGCCTTAAAACATTGAACGTGCTCCAGGGGTCTCACTTCAAAGGAAAAGACCCATGTGACCTGTGTGCCAGGGGGGTAATTAAATTTCACATATATTTGTGAATGCATATATAATATCATGTATGTATACATACTTGTAAGATTAATATTAACACCCCTACTGCAAGTCAAATACATTGGGAGCTAATAATTGACACACCTCCTGTAAATGTAAAGACTGAAAGTAAAATCTTTAAAAAAACCCAATCAAGTGCACTTAGGTGATATCATCATTGATCCCCCTGGGGTTGTGCTTTCCCTCTCTAACTCAATGAAAGAGACTAGTTTTCCCAGCAAACTAAAAGCAATCCCAAATGGTCTTCTTCACAAAGTTAGAAAAAAATGCTTCAATAGTAAACAATGTTAGCAAATATGGTAAAACAAAATATTCAATAAACTAAAAAGGATAAAAAGCAGTCTCATTGTTTACCCTTGAACTTGTAAGACATGAGCACATGCATTGTAAGATTATGCACCTGAAGTGGCATAAAACCCTTGCCGTCCTCTAGTCTACTTGCTCCCACAACTGTTGCAAGCACTCGAGTATCCTTGATACCAACAACGACTGCACCTGAAGCAAAGCGTGCTAGCTTTCCAGTTTCAAATGTGACAACATGTGGACCCACTTGTACTTGTTCCTCAAAAACTTCGCCTTTGGCTGCACAGAGAGACAATAAAGCCAATAAGCCTTGTGCCCTTTTTTAAAGGCAACAAAAAAGACAAGTTAACAGCCCATTTTTTGTTTGTTGGTCATTTTTCAGAGGCATCAAAAAAGGTGTTAAATCACTCCCAACAAAAAAAAGTGACTATATTAACAACTAAGATTTGAATGTGAGGCAATCAATATGCTAAACTCACATGAACTTTGTAACTCACATGATGCCGAGTGTCCATCATATAGTTCATCATGTATGCACCATATCCATGCACCCTCTCTTATCTCTTTGTTAATGCTCAATGTGTCTTCATTTATGTAAACCGGCTGTCACGTGCAAAGCCGTGGACATGGCTAATCCCATCTAATCCCTGATTAGGCAGCACATTTGGGTTAGATTAAGGTGCTGATTGGTAAAGAAGAGACCCAGGTTGTTTTGTGTCCAGTTGGCCAGGTCTGCAGCAGTCGGCCGGCAGTGAGGACAGTAGCCTTTCCACACATGTGAAGCAATGATGGAAAAAGCATAATGCCTATTTTTTGCAGTCGTGAGCATATTCGGCAGGCCGGCAGCAGCATAAGTGCACCGACCAACAGCCTAAGAGTCCTATAAATAGAAAGGACTAATTCAGTCATAGGCATCTGATCCCTACCTATACGACAGGTCCTAGTCAGTCAGTAGGCAGTCTTTTGGTCTAGAGTCCTCTTTTGGAAGGCCAAAGGCCACAGTAGTTGTGCAGATAAAGATGTCTTTTTGTACAATATCAATATACTGAAAGTACAGTTGCTAGGCTCAGCCTCCAGGATCCAACTAAGCTATTTGATGTCATGATCTACAACCAGGCTGTTAGGTACTTGATTTATCTATGCAATACAAGATGAGACATTCAGTATGGGATCTCACAATTGAGCAGATTTATGCACAACCCACATACTAAGCAATGGTAGGCTATTAAAGCGTGTTTTTTTCTACTTACAAAGAGGGCTGACACCAAGGTGTCCACTAGTGGGAATTGATTTCTTCATGCATTTCTTGGTTGAGCAAGAAGCAACCAGCAATGGCCACTTTAAATTGTGAAGCTGAGTACATGACTTCATTCACAACTACACTTGATTGTATGGTTCAGGAGACTTTTGGAAGATCTTTGTGTGGGCCAGAAGTTAGCCACACCAATTTTGACCGATATGGCAGTAGCACAAAATCCATTTTTTCATGCTCGTACTAAGCACATTGAGGTACATTACCAGAGAGAGAAACCTTGTTTATGTCTCTACACAGTATAGCATTGCAGATCTGTTCACTAAAGCTCTACCCGGAGGAAAGTTCGAAGCTTCTGCAAAGCTTTAAGCTTACTACCTTTTGAAGATTGATTTGCAATTTTACTCTATACATGTTCGCATCATCACTACAAGGGGGATTTGTAGGTTTATAGTAGTGACGTGTGAACTAGGAATAATAATTCTCCACACGGAGCACTTTTTACCTTTATATATCAAAGGGTTTTTTTCCCTCTTCTGTGAACACACCCTTATGGTGTGTAAGTGACATTTTAAGGTCACATCTTGTACATTGTACTTTATCTCATTATTGTGTGTGCATCATGCAAGCTCACTCTCACTCTCTTTGTTCACTTGCATTCTATGCTTCATTGCTAAACCTAAATCTAACCCCAAACCCAACAGAAGTAGGCAACTTTCACATGATTGCCTATTTTACACAGGCACTCAACAGCAGTCAGTTTGGGCGATCAAGTGTGCGTGACAAGCAGCCCAACAGAGCAAACACCATGGTATTTTTGAGAGTAGGACATATACCAACTCGGTTCAACCAGCTTAAGGGTGACCTGTAAAAGTCCGTCCCCCCAACCTTCTCATTTCATCATTCACCAATAACCTCTAGATCTAGGAGGGCACACCGAAGCAACCAGACTAGAGTCCAAAAAGCACCCACTGTTTGCCCTAAACCAGTGCAAAATACTTTAGAAGTTTCTGTGATAAAACAATTTTCAGCCTACAAACCATGCAACATTGTACTGTGTAAACAGAACATCATTCTTACTTCAAGTGTTCAGCAATACAGATAGTACTACTACCTTGGGTTCTGTTGTGTTTACATGAGACTTCAGCTGGTTTGTGTTCTTTCAAGCTTCCTTGCAATTGAAAATAGCCTTACAAGGCTGAGCAAACCATGTAGCCCATTACTCATCCCCTTTATTCCATAAGAAGCATGGAGAAAGAGAAGCATTTGGCAAAATGATTCAGCTTGAGATAGTTTAAACTGGCTATATGGCTCAAGTTTTATTTTAGATGCTCTCCGAATCAAGTGAATTTGGGTAAATGGTCTGTATGATAAAGTATCCATTAATACATTATTATTTCAGCAATGTCTTGTATATTTCCATCATCTTGCAAGATAGAAGTTAACATGACCTTTATAAGTAAGCGCCTAGCAGTCCGTTCAGCCAATAACAACTTGCTCCATACTTATGTCTCCAACTTTAGAAGCCATGTTTGATGCCTTAGGCAAAGGGAGGAAGATTGAGTCGTATTGGAAAAGGTGGAGCAGTAGGAACCTCAAAGCCCTTCCAAAGGCCCGCTTGACGTATTATCTTCTCCAAGGGAAGAAAGGGTGGCTCTAGATTCTTCCAATAGCCTTAATTGAGAAGGTACTATCAAATTCATCCACAGCCCCTAGCCCTCCAAATCTCAAGCACAAGAGTGAGAAAGGCAAGGTTTCTGTCCCAAGGTTGAGTAAGCTTTATTTTTTCCAGCAACTCCAAGGTTGAGTAAGCTTCATTGTTTCCCTTGAAAGACAGAAAAAAGTCTTTGTCCTGATTAATGACAGGGCCAAGGTCTTGGCCCCTATCAGAGCCACAGAAAGCCTCTCAAGAGTAAGAAGGATGTAAGCCATGCTCAAAAAGGCAGAACCCAACTCACAAATTTGCAAGCCAACTCCTTTCCAGCGCCCCCTCAATGCATAACCAGCAAAGACCACTGTATTCAGCTTCTAGCCAATCTTCACAGGTGTCATAGAACAATTCTCAAAGCCATCAAAGCTGACTAGTATCACAGCACAAATGATCCATATGCCCACAAAAAAGAATCCAACGCGCTGCTGCTTTGGTGCCCATCAGCCATTGCAAAAAGACCCACTCCTGAGCTGTCCTGTGTCTTAGACCACAGCAAAAGAGCAAAATCAAGTCGATTGCCTGTCAACAGTTCCATGCAGCAAGCACGAAGGAAACTATAATACGAAATCCTGGCTGTTAGTTGAGAGAGCATATGGCTCATAGACTGCGTGCTTGGATGAGAAAGTATTGTATGGGGCTTTACCTTAGTAGTATGTGCATGAATATTTCCCCTCAATGTTAAGGGTTTGATTCTTCCTTGACTTTGGCGTTGTTGCATGAAGGTTCCTCTCGAAGATACGCCACACACTGTCCAATCCAAGCATGTGATCCTTGAGCCATATGCTCTCTCAAGTAACAGCCCCATACAGCTTCATGTGATAAAAAGTTAGATATCAAATTATTTTCACCATTCACTCGTGTGCATACACAGTTGTGGCCAGCTTGGAGGCTTTTCCTACTTCTCAAAATCTCTTCCAGGCATTCCAGGTGTCTCTACCTTGACGTCATTGATCCTACCATTTATGCTCCAACCTCACATGACAAAAGATTTTAGCCATGTTTATACATCAAAGACAAACAAACACATTTGCTTGAGTACGTCAACCCATATGGCTTGAATATCTCAACGATGCACAATCTTACTAGCACATATGGCATGCATTTTTGCATGGCTGAGGCATCTAAGACCTTTGTAAAAAAAAAATCAAAAGTCCACCTCTTTCTTGACAACAACAATCCTCTTGTTGCAAAATCATGTTTTACATTCAGTTTCTTTTTTCTTCCCAAATGAACCCAATTCCCAAGACAGCATAAAACCAATAATTGAAACATAAAAGGAGTAGTAGGGGTCGGCCTGAATCACAAGGAGTTTTTTTCTTTTTCTTTTTTTGAAAAAAAGTCGAGCTTGGCTAAATATTTTACCTGGGAACAATCGCCAAGAAGTGGGCTCTTCCACCACAATTTCTTGCAGCCTGGCTGTTGTGCAGGTTAAAGATTTTCTCGACTCCAGACGATAATTAAGCTTTAAGAAAACACACAAAATTACATTAATTAAGAGGCGTGACACTGTCATATTAACCTAAGAGCCAGAACTCAAATCTTTCTGTTTTTCAGCAAGCAAGCTCGTGTAACAACAAATTACGCGATGCAAAGGCATACCTTGGGACATCGAGACCGCAATGCAAAAGTCCAAGCGCCCATTTTGTGTACTGTCGAAGCGTGAAAGGGCACTTCTACTTCATGCTTGTTTTCCTACGTTTGAAATTTTGTAGGGTTTAAGCCAGGTTTAAGCCCGAGTGCTGCACATATTTTGTATTGGGGTTTAAGACAGGTTGAGTGTTACCTAAGGGTTTAACTTTGCTTAAGTTTTTTTGATGAGCCATTAAGGTTCTTAGTATGACCCACTTAGGTTCTTAGAATGAACCCCTTAGAGCACCCTTAACTAACACCTCACAACCCCCAAACAAAAAACTAGTCGGTCCTCTTTTGGCATCCTAATTGGTTGTCATCCTACTCTAATGCTCTACCCCCATAGCTCCACAATCCTTTGCCCCCCAACCCTCTCCCCCTTAGCCCTGTCGAGCCTCCTTTGTGTGTGTGTGTGTGTGTGTGTGAGAGTGAGAGAGAGAGACAGACAGACAGACAGACAGAGAGAGAGAGAGAAGGAGAGTGCATTGCCTCTTACCTACTTGTCTACGCAACACACACACAAGGAGAGCACATTATCTCTGATCTACTTGTCCCTACATGCACACATGTATAAAGAGAGGTGTGCAATTCATTGTGCCTTGCAAGGGTTTACACATACAATAAATGGTAGATTTTAATAGATTTCCTAGTTCAAAAATGGAATTCTATGAATCTTGGCAATTGATTAATTCTAAATTGCAATAAATAAAACTATAAAATGAGCTTCTCAAAGTGTAAGGCATTAGGCGAAATATGGACTCTCATTTTCGCCCCTTAAAGATTTCCATACCTCCTCTCTCTAGAAAAATGGGCTCATGGTGAAATTTTTGCGAATCAAATCGAAAGTTGGCGGGGATTGTACATTTGGAATCACCTTTCAAATGATATATAGCATGATGGGAAATTTTGATTATTCAAGAAGTCCCCAAAATTGGTGATGAACAGGGCATGTTACATGCTCAATTTTTTGCACCCCCGGCAAAGGCAAGTTTGCCCTTACCGACAGATTTGCGTAAGCTTGACAAGTAAGTTTTTTACAATGTAAAAAAAATTGAGTAAATAAGCCACCAAAACGTTTATTGATTAGTTATGGATTTTTCCTTTTAAAACGTGACTTATGGCTCAAGAGATTAAGGTTTCTCTTTTTGGCATAAAATCTTCTCCACTATTTTCTTTCTGGCAATGGGTACACGTAACATTGCATCAAAAATAGAAAGGTGTCTCTCTCTTTCTATTTTCAACAAACTGTTCCCCCGAATCCAGAGCAGTGTGACTGGCGGCGAAGGTCTTCCCCAAAGGAAGCCTGAGCGAAGCATCACCTTTCAATCATCCGCCAAGTTTGCCCTTCGAATCACCCAGTTACATGCCATGTCATCACCAATTTGGGGACTTCTTAAATAATCAAAATTTTCCATCATGCTATATATCATTGGAAAGGTCTCGATAAGTAGATTCCAAATGTGTAATCTCCACCAACTTTTGATTTGATTTGCAAAAAATTCACCATGAGCCCATTTTTCTAGAGAAAGGAGGTGTGGAAATCCTTAAGGGGCAAAAATGAGAGTTCATATTTTGCCTAATGTTTTGATTAGGTGTGGTACGATGTCTTTTGTGGCTCATTCAATTAATTGTGTTTGGCAAATTAAGGTCTATCACAAATGTTTATTAGAGTTTCGTTCATCTTATACATTTTTTTCATTTGAGACCCATCTTTTTATTTACTATTGTAGCTAGGACCTTAATTTTACAAAGCTTGTGTTTTTTTTGCCTTAAAATAATGCAAATGCATGTAGTGAAAGATAGCTTTATACATTTTATCTTCTTCAAATGAGATGAAGATTTGATGTTGACCTCACGTGTAGCTTTAACCGCAACTACAATAAAATACATTAACTTTTTATGTGTGTGGGGGGGCAGAAGCATCATCAGATTTTTTATTTCAATGTATGAGCAAAGTTATTTAAAAGAATTTATCCTCAAACTATATCCAAGTTGGAATGTTACTAAGCTACCCAACACACAATTTTACTTGTGCAACCTTTTTGTTTTCACTACGATAAGAACAAGGACTGCCCATCAAGGAGTATGTTATAGTCATAGAGCTAGTTACATACGGCTTCTTCTCTAAGCAAGTTTCACTAGTTAAGCCAATAAGAAGCAATATATTATAGTCGTAGCTACAACTTGCCATGATCTAGAACAAGCCAGCAAAGCATGTAACCTTAGTGCCAACAACAAATCACTATCATCACTCATTGGGTTGGATCTGGCTTGATTATGTCAAGTAAGGTAAGGGGACCAAGATAAAGGGACACTTTTCACATCAACGTGCCACCTTTCAACATCAATTATGTAAGACCCCACCTTTCTGTATGTAGGCCATGATAGGCATATCATTGATTCCAAGCAAGATAAGGGGACCAAGAAAAAGGGATACTTTTCTCGTTAGTGTGCCACCTTTCATTATTAATTTTGTAAGACCCCACCTTATTGTACGGAGGTCATGATGGGCATATCATTAATTTCAAGAAGGAACAAATAATGACATTGTAATTCTTTCATTATCCCTCCTTATAAGTTTTCTTTGGACTTTTTACAAACCAACACACTATTCTCGGTTGGTTGTGATGAATTAAGTAGGAGCTATGATTTTTGAAAGAAAAAGAACCCATTATAATGAATCGAGTAGCGATGAATTGAGTATGCGCTATGACTTTTTAAAGAACCCATTATGGCCCATTACAACCCACTCAAAAAAACAAAAATTGAGAAGGCTTAGAGTTGACGTGCTAAGATGAATCTTTTAACATCATATGGTGGCACCAAACTATAGGATTGAAGTGGATCATATGGCAACACTAAAGTGTAGGAACCAGTGTGGATCATACGGCAGCGCCAAAGTGTAGGACCAAAGTGGAGATTGGATGTGAACTTGGATTTCTCAATTTAGAGCTTGTTGATGTGTAAAATGTTAAGAGAGAGAAATATATAGATCATGGGAGATTAAATATGGCCTATGGGACCAAGAAAATAACAAAAATGTCTAGGGGATAGGAGTACCTCTATAATAAAGGTGGGGGGCAGCAGCCTATAATATGGCCTATGAGACCTGCTTATGTGTAGACCAAGAAAAGAATTAAAAATGTCTAGGGGTAGGAGTACCTCTAATCAAGGTGTGGTAGTTTTGGTACCTTATTGTGTGTAGACCAAGAAAATAATAAAAAATGTCTAGGGGTAGGAGTACCTCTATAATAAAGGTGTTTTGGTAGCCCTCATATATGTGAAGCAGTCTCAGTCTTTCCCTTTCTTCAACAAAAGGAAAGTGTTAATGTTTTGGTACCCCTCATATATGTAAGTGTACCTCATATATGTGAAGTAGTCTTTCCCTCCAACAAAAGGATTACCTCTATAAAGGTGGGGACCCTTCAACAAAAGGAAATTGTGGATGTTTCATATATGTGAGAGATGTGTGTGTGTGTGTGTGTGTTGGGGGAGTGGGTGGGTGGGATAGCAGCATAACCTAGGCATTCTAAGAGAGCATGTTGCTTTTTCTACATGTTAAGAGAGAAATAGGTGTATGTCCTTAGTGGTTTTTGAGCCCCATTACACCATCTAGTGATGGTGCAGATAGCATATTGTGATAACAATACCATGATATAAGGGGTGTTGTCCTATAACCTTTCTCTTCAAAGAAAACAAGCTCGTGGGTAGTACCAATCAACAATGGGTAATGTCAATATTCAAAGCCACCTTCATTTTCTCAACTAGTGATACATCATTAGTCATAGAAATGGTGCACAAACAAGTGGGTCTAAGGAGGCATTGGTGAGGAGATGCAAGGCATCCCATTGGGGATATCATTATCTACCCCAAGCATAGTATTTTACTCTTGTGTGTTTCTAGATTTATAGGTCTCTTCCCATGCTATCATTCATTTTGAAGCTTGGTATGTACTTTGCTAACCTTTGCATTCCAAGACCTCGAAGAGTATTTTTTGAGGCTTGGGTACTGTGCTAACCTTTGCATTCCAAGACCTTGAAGAGTATTTTTTAAAGCTTAGGTATGTACTTTGCTAGCCTTTGCATCCCAAGCTTGAGTATGTACTTTGCTGGACTTTGCATCCCAAGACCTCGAAGGGAAAACTTCCAAACTCAAGAAGGACTTTATTATTGAACTTTGAAGAAGTTTGTGAGAAATTCTTTCTATCCCCAACCATGTGGTGGTTGAAATTCTTCCTCTCCATACTTAAATGCCATAGAGTAACAACTCTAAAGGAGTTTGTGAGAAACTCTTTCTATGCCCAACCATGTGGTGGTTAAAATGCTTTCTCTCGATACGTCAACACCATAGAGTAACAACACGAGAGTTACCAAGGTATCAAAATTATAGTCATTTAAATCCCAACTATCTTATTGTGTAAGTATGCTTTTTTTCCTAGTGCCCACATCCGAGGGCATGGCATGTGTTCCCGGATTTGAGAACACTTGAGCCTTGCAAGATAGAGAGAAGGAGAGGAAGAATGCAAGGGTCTTGCAGGTTTTGCACCTCTAGCCACTCTAAGTATAGTAACCCTCTCTTGTCGAGAGCTAGGGTCTTGCAGGTTTTGCACCTCTAGCCACTCTAAGTATAGTAACCCTCTCTTGTCGAGAGCTAGGGTCCTCAATCTTGCCTCTTTTGTTGTCACTACAAAGGAGCTTTGCAATTGGGTGGGGAACAAAGAGAAAGAGAGCTATGGAAAGCTTAGACTCTCTTTCGATGCCACGGTGAGTGAGAGCATGAGGGAGAAGAGAACACGCATCAACATTATCACTCGTCCACACAATCCCTAATAATGCATGCAACAACCAAGAAGAAGAGAAAGCATACAAGAAACTTCAATCACAAGAGCAAGAAACTCAAACCCAATTGTGAGAATGGGATTGTGTGTTTTCTCATTAGTCAAAGTGTCTTATATACAAGGCTCATATGTACACAATGCCTAGCCACTCAAGTAATGTCCGGGGGGCCAATAAGCTAGTCTAGGTTAATTCCCTAGTCTAAGTATACATTACCGGCATTACACAAGTCGTAAGCTCAATTTTGACTACCTTTTGGCATTACACAAATTGTAAGCTTGGAGATTCCCCATAATCATTTTGCATGAAGCACATTGCGTAATATTAAAATATGGTTCGAAAGTGTTGCCGACTGCGGTTCAGAGTAATGTTAGCCACCAATGTGGCTAACATACCCCCTCCCTAATCATGGTTCCATCCTCGGAATCAACAATGAAGCTCAATGGGGCATTAGAGGTAAAAGCCACTAAAGTGCCAATCTAAGTCAAAGCCGAACTTCGTGTATTGGGTGGTTCAGTGGAAGGCCTTGTAGTTTCGAACATATCTTTGAATGTGTGTGTGCTAGCCTTGCATCCATTGTATTCACTTGTGGTAGTGGAGTATCTGGCAAAAGAGTTGTGCCCTTATTGATGTCAAAGACCATGCCCTGGAGACCTTCATCAAATGCATGCCATTCTAGAAATTTCACCAAGAGGACTATGATGAGCCAAAAAAAGTGAATAGTAATGACCATGTCAGGGTCAGGCATTCATCATCATCGTGGATGAACTTGCACATTGTGCAAAGTATCCGACGACTTTGAGATATCGAGAGTGATGCGGATCACATCTGCTTCTTCCTTTTGTCTAGCCATGAAATCTATCATGTGCCCAGTAAGGTTGTGGATCATAACGGTAAAGGCTGCATGGAAGTCCGGGAGGCAACTGTGAGGGAGTTGAAGATTGCCTGAGAGAAGCTTTCGACTGAGGTGAGATGGCCTTCTTATATCCACATGTGTGTTTTAGTAATGTTTCACTCGGCCTCTTGTAGAGAATTTGCCTACTATGAAAATGGAATGTGTGCCTTGCACTTCCCGGCACTTCCTCAGCCATAAGGAACGATTTGTAGGATGGGCCACCAAATTGGACATGCTCTTCGGCAGCCTGGCTGTGCCACTTGCCCTAGCTGCCACCTGCCATGTTGGTGTGTCCATCAAGTTTGTCTCCAGAAAGTCACCAAAGGCATCGGTGGGGCAGATGATTCCTGATCCGTCCTTTGCTTCTTAGGTTATGGGAAGTTTGCAAGGGAGGGAGCATCTGGGGCATGCTACAGAAGATGATAGCTCAAGGTGGCCGAATCCTAGTGACTGTATGGTTCAGGGAGCTCTTCCCACCCATAACACCATAGTAAAGGACCTTAGTGTGAGGACCATGGCTGCTCCAAACTTGTCGATCAAGTTTTCGCGATGTTGTGGAGCTTGTGATCGAAGTGGTTAGCCCAGTTCACTAGCAAACCCTGCTTGAGATGGGCGAGGAGGGATAGGTTGCCTACTATACTTGTCTGTCCACTTGGGCAAGGAGGGATAGGTTGCCTACTATACTTGTTTGTCCACCTAGGCAAGGAGGGATAGGTTGCACCTACTATACTTGTCTGTCCACCTGGGCAAGGAGGGATAGGTTGCACCTACTATACTTGTCTGTCCACCTGAGACATGCGAGGAGGGATAGGTTGCACCTACTATACTTGTATGTCCACCTGATAGGCAAGGTGGGATAGGTTGCACCGACTATACTTGTCTATCCACCTAAGGTTAGCATGGTGAGGACCCTAGCTGGGGTAATGAGAAATGTCTTCCCACTTCACACCATCCTTATTGATTGGGCCTTTGATGATGTCTCATACCATCCCTTGTGCTCCACTTAATTTTGATAGGGTTCCATGGCTCTAGGCAAGTGCAAGGCTTCACGGACAACATTCATGGTTAGGGCCAATGTCAAGTCAGCTCTTGTAGAATCTCGAAATGTGCTAGTATTGAGATGTGCGTCGTAAGAGGAAATAGATCTAAAGCATGTACTTAAGTCTAGTCCCCAAGTTAGAAAAGCTGTCAGCTTGCTATCTTGCAAGACGAGTCTAAGTCTATCCATGTGCTCCATGACTTCGTGCCATTCAGCATACCTAGTAGCACTCGTGTGTGGTAGGTGCGCTTCTGCTCCGCCTTCTTCTCAGATTGGATCCTATTGTGGATCATGTGGCCTTCGCCTTCTCAAAGAAGTAGCTCCACTCCTAGCGGAGAGAAGTCAGTGGGGTGGCTTTGCCACTTGATACTCTAAGAGTTTGGGGACCTTGTGGCCTTCCTCTTCTTGGTGGGTGTGAGGAACACTATGTATGAGGGGGTCTCAGATGCCCTTGTTCAGTGCTGCTAAGATGACAGTGGGGGAGACAGAGAGCTGAGAGGCTGGGAGGATTCTGACTTGACTACGAAGGTTGACCCTCCTTGGGTGAGGCTTTTGATGGCTCTTGGTTACTTACCCCTACAATGGCCAGGTAAAGTATAGGCCTCTTTTTGGCATGGTCACTTGGTTACTTATGCCTACAGGGCCAAGTAAAGTATAGGGCTCTTTTTGGCCACTTATGCCTACGGGGCCAAGTAAAGTATAGGTGCAACCGGACCTTTAATTTTCTTGAAGAGAATAATCAAAAGACTTATAAATTAAATCAAATATCAAAACAACTACTTGAATTAAATTAAAAATTAAAGCATACAACAAAACATAGAGCAAGAGAAAGAAATACATCACCATCAACACAAGGCAACACAAGACTGGGTGCAATCTTTCCCCCCCCAACGTGAGTGGCTTCTTCTCGCGTGGGTATTTTTATATATTCCCAAAAAGCAGGCTTTAAGCCAAAAATAAAGTATACATCCATATTTGGACTTTGCCATTTAATTAGCCTTTATCCTCAATTTTAGCCTTTGTCCTCAATTAACCTTTGTCCTCAATTTTAGCCTTGGTCCTCAATTAACCTTTGTCCTCAAACCTTCTAAGGTTTGCACTATTTTTCTAATACAATAATCTAACTTTGTGCACATATGCACATTACAAAATAAATCAACTAATGCTCGTACGCACACTGTACAATAAATTATCGCGTGCACACACACACATCACACTGATGTCAAAATAATATCAAATGCCATAATACAGCCACAAAATATTGTGAGATCTGTCCACACGCCATGACTCAATCCACCATCCGTGCGACACCTAAATCGGTACCCTCGCACTGTGCAACACCTAAATCGGTACCCTTGCACACCTCATCACCTAAACTCATAAACATAAACCACGTCAGTAGTAACAATCAATTGACATCTCATCAATCAATCCTAACGTGTTCATGATGAGAAATAGGCATCATAAAAAATATATAAATTTAAATGACCATGATTATTATTCGTCAAATAACATGGGTCATAACAGTCCTCCCCGTTGGGAATCAACTTTCCTTAGTTGCGTAATCAATGAGTAGATGGCTTCATGGCTCAAGTGGAGGACAACATCATCACATCAAACAATTTTTGAAAATAAAACCAAACAAATGAACGCATGTAAAAGGGATCTAAGTGTCCCATACCACTTAGGTACCTTCCACATACAAACACTCGATGGTGAAAGATAGAAGACATAGATATGTCTAGGGTAGGTATGTAAAACCAATCTAATGTCCCATACCATAGATTAATTTCACACGACACTACCTTAAGAATAGAAGTTTGAGACGGAGTAGCTAATTCTCTCTGAAACTTTCATTCCGACATAACTTTTCTCTATCCTCAAAATTAAACTACAAGTCTTATTCTAAAAATGAACTAGGTCGAAATGGAAATTCTTATCAACTTAAGATTGAAAAATAATCACTTACGTTACTGTCAATAACTTGATGAATTCTGGGGATTTGTTCTTGATCTTAACTTGATGAATTCTCGAGATTTGTTTTTGATCTTAATCTTAATCTTGTAATTGTCTAACTAAATTCTCAGGATTTGTTTTTGATCTTAATCTTGATGAATTCTTGAGATTTGTCTTTGATCTTAATCTTGTACTTGTCTAACTAAATTCAAAAATTATAATCTTTGAATAGGTATATAATTCTTGAATTTGTAAATGATACTTGTAAATAATGAAATCTTGAGGGGATCTTGATCTTAAGCTTAATCTTGAATTTGTGAATCTTACTTGTAAACAATGAAATGTAAAGGGGATCTTGATCTTAAGCTTAATCTTAAACTTGAAATCAGAACTTGAATAAAAATAGATATCTTCCACCCTAATTGATAGCAAGAACTTGATATACTAGTAATGAATCTTGGCTTAGATTAAAAATACTTGAATGGACGAAAATTGAGAGATTAGTCTTTAATTAATCATAATTGCAATTCTTGAATAAATCTTGTTCTTAAGGGGTTTAAATCTTGTGGTTGAATATATCTTTGTGACTTAGAGCAATTCTTGGTCTAGAAAGAACCTTGTACTTGGATAAATCTTAAACTAGAACACTTGAAAAATTTAGACAAAACTTTACTTGAAAGAATCTTGTACTTGGATAGATCTTAAACTAGAACACTTGAAAATTTAGATAAAACTTTACTTGAATTGGTATAAACTTCGTAATTGTGATTGGTATACAACTTAAACTTGGTTTCTAGTCACTTGAAAGCTATTTCTTTACTTTTTTGATCATCACTAAATTTGAAGCAATTGATAACTTGAATCAAAGACTGGAGAAACTTGCTTGGTACTTGAATCTTTAAATTGGTCTTAATCTTCTATGAAATGTCTAGCAATCATTTTTACTTGAATTTGGGCAATTAGATCTTGAAGATAACTTTTGCTAATCTTGTCTCAATCTTTCTAGTTAAGTCACTGTATCTAAAATTCTTTTCAGGAGCTAAAGTTTTCTAACTAGGTCTAGAAGAAAAGAATATTCAGAAAACAGATACAAAAGCAAACAAGAAATTGTATACAATAAATAATTTTTTTACACATACCTCCACCTTTGGTTAGTGTGTCGAATGCGTTAACCTCTTCGGTGTCAAGCTGTTCCTGAATAGTATGATGGTGCGGATATTCACCCATTTCTTGACAATTAAAAGAATAGAAAAAATTTAAAACAAGAGAAAAGATAGGATTTCTTATAGATGAGTCCTGCTAAGTTAGCTCAATACACAAATGCATAATTTTTTTCAAGAAATAATCCATGTACTTTTAAAATTAAAGCTTTATTAATTAAGGCTCAAAGAGTTTCTTAATTAAGCTTACTAATAAAAGCTTTGCTTAACATGATTTTCTACTAATTTAAATCTAACGCATAATTAAACCCAAACTTAATAAAGGCCTAAATGAAATGATTAGGTGAATTCAATCATCTTGGAATTCATGAAGATCAACTCAAATTTGTTAAAAAAAGACTTTGGAAGAAATTATAATTAGTGTATAATAATTTCAATATTTACCACTTGTATATATATATATATATATATATATATATATATATATATATATATATATATATAGCTTTTATGCTAATTAATAAACTTTTAATTAAACTTATTAAACTTAGTAAAAAGCTTATGAAAGCTTTACTAAAACTTGTAATCTGGATGATGCCCAAGGAGAAAAAAAAAAGTCGCCCACAACAGCATCAAAATATAAAAAATAAAAGTAAACGTTTTAAGCTCATAAAGCTTTTAGCTAATTTAAGCTTTGTAATAATCAAAGCTAATTAGCTAATTTTGAGATCTGAAAACTCCTCCTTCCAACCTGAATTCGTAGCCATGGGCGCCGCCGGCCGGAGGTAGGAGTGGGCTGCCGCCCGGGTATGAGGGAAAGAAAAAAAATTACAACAATAAAAAAAAATATATATTATGCTGGTTAATGAGTCTTTAATTAAGCTTATTCAAGCTATATTTTCAACCTCTCCCACAACGCCAGCACTTAACGCCAGCACGATTAAAAAGGGAGACTAATAATAATAATAATAATAACAATAATAAAATCAATAATAAGCGCTTCAATAAGCGTAAAATCTGAAAATCCTTCAGCACCTCCCTGAATTTAGCGCAATCCTGAAAAAATTCCCCCCCCCCTGAAATCGCAGCTCGCCGTCGGGTATGAAGGAGAGAGAGAGATTTAAAAAAATCAATTGAAAATTTATATATATATATTTTAAAATCTATGAAGCTGCCTTGGATGCGTAGGGCGCAGGCCGTCGGCCGGATGGAGAGAGAAGCGCCGGGTCTAAAAAAATTCCTGCCCCCCTCTGAATTCGCAGCGCACGCCGCCGGGGTATGAAGGAGGTAGGGAGAAAAAATCAATTTCAGAATTTTTTTTTTGTTTTTCTCTCAGAGAGCTTATTTCTCTATAAATTAGCTCTTGGTGAATTATACACCGTCCATTATAGATTGCTTTCTCCCTCAATGGTTTAGCAATTGGAAAGCTAAGCTGGATTGACTATCAATTTTGAAACCCATCCATACAGACAGATCACAAAGAGGTCAAGAATTTAGCAAAACCGCTTTTCAATTTTGAGAGAGGTTTCATGGTTTCTCAGATGGTTTACCACCTTTATTTCAATTTCGAGAGAGGTTTCATGGTTTCTCAGATGGTTTACCACCTTTATTTTATCCTTTACCACCTTTATTTTATCCTTTGGGCAATAGATTGATGGAGATTGATTACCCAATGGTCAAAAACAACCTTAATTTGATCCATACATAAAGAAAAATCCCTAAACGTGTTCTTCTTCAATTTAAATTCAAAAAAATTACCAAAATCACCTCTGTTTTTGTCTCTTTCACCTCTTTTGACCGCCTTCAAGAAAATTAAATCACACCAAAGCTCTAAGCTCTGATACCACTGCAACCAGACCTTTAATTTTCTTGAAGAGAATAATCAAAAGACTCATAAATTAAATCAAATATCAAAACAACTACTTGAATTAAATTGAAAATTAAAGCATATAACAAAACATAAAGCAAGAGAAAGAAATACATCACCATCAATACAAGGCAACACAAGACTGGGTGCAATCTTCCCCCCCCCAACTTGAGTGGCTTCTTCTCGCGTGGGTATTTTTATATATTCCCAAAAAGCAGGCTTTAAGCCAAAAATAAAGTATACATCCATATTTGGACTTTGCCATTTAATTAGCCTTTGTCCTCAATTTTAGCCTTTGTCCTAAATTAACCTTTGTCCTCAATTTTAGCCTTGGTCCTCAATTAACCTTTGTCCTTAAACCTTCTAAGGTTTGCACTATTTTTCTAATACCCCTTTAATCTGTTACGTCTTTTGTGAATAAAATCGTACGCTGCCATGAGGGAGGCCCAAAAATTAACTTTTTTAAAATTTTTTATTTTTTTAAATTTTTTCATCAAAAAAACTTTACTTATACATATATAAACCCAAAAAGTGAATTTTTTATATCATTTCTTAGTCATAACAATCTTGTCATATGTTTCTGACTTCTATGATATCTAATGATTGCAAGGTACATTCTAATATTTTATACCAAAAATAGAATGCAAGTTGCATCACCACGCCCATAAGGGGGGCCCAAAAATTGATTTTTTAAATTTTTTATTTTTTTGAGTTTTTCCTTCAAAAGAACTTTCCTTATACATATATAAACCCAAAAAGTGAATTTTTAATATCATTTCTTAGTCATAACTACCTCATAACAATCTTGTCAATCATAACTTCTTCAGAATCTTCACTCTTGTCATATCTTCCTAATTGCTATGCTATCTAGTGATTACAAGATGCATTCTAATATTTTATATCCCAAAATAGAAGGGCATTTTTTGAGGCCACTAAAATAATGACTTTTTGATACTTTTCACATTTTAGTGTATTTTCATTTAAAACTTTCCTCCCAAATATATATATATTGAAAAGTTTATTTTTTAATATCATTTTCAAATCCTTATCTCATTTAATGTAAATTTTTAATGTCATTTAATGCCACCCCAGTCTTTTCATTCTTATCATCTCTCTTAATCATGATGACTGAAATCTTTATTTTTGGAATATCAAAAATGGCTTTTTAGAGAGATATATTCTTAATATATATTTCTCTAGGATCATTCCAAATGTTAAAATATTATTATCTAATATAAATCTCTTTTCTAATCTTTTATTAATCTTATTTTTTTGTCATCTTGAATTAGACATGCCTTTAGATGATATTACGAATGGTAGAAAGCGTAAAGTAGACATTCACATTCGTATAGATGAAGATTATGCACTAGCAAAATGTCCATATGTTAAGCAATCATTACCTAATTCAACCATGTCCACACTAAGAAATGAGGGGAAGAAGAATGTTGATCTTTGGGTGCATGGGAATCTCTTCCCCTATGATCCTTTGACCTTGTATAGTCCACCATTTTGTGATTTGACTAGTTTTGTTCGATATGTAGGTGATGGGAAAAATGGGCTCTTATAGAGGTTATTGTAAAAGACTTTCTGTTAATGGTGGCCTTCGTAACCAATACTTACACTCAATTAATTCAAGTCTTCAATCAAGTATTGAAGATTTGAAAAAACATTCACATGACCTAGACATGAAAAATAAGGAACAAGAAACGCTCATAAATAATCAAAGAGATAAATTGTCTAGGTTACAAAGAAAAATAAGGAGGTTGAAGCACACACCAACTGGTGCATGTGAGCGTAAACGAAAGGTTTCTAATATTCAAAATCTTTGCAAGGTGGCACAAGGAAACAGAGGGTCATGGCAACGAAAGGTTTCTAATATTCAAAATCTTTCGGTGCAAGGCAGCATAAGGAAACAGAGGGTCATGGCAACAAGGTATGTTTTCGATGGAATTTTTTGTGAGTATTTTTTATGTATGTGTTAATTTAAAGGTTTTTCCTGATAGATTTAATGGTGGTTTCGTTATGTCCCAAGAATTTCTTAGCTGATGCATCTGGTGTGGGAGATACTATGCATGTTTTCAAAGCCTACATGAAGAACAAAGAGATAACATCAATCATCCGTGATCCAAATTACAAGAGAGTCGTTGAGGTGGTTACAAAGAACATTATGCAAGACATCAAGGGGCTTATTAGTGCAAGGGATGTACAAGATGCATGAGATGAAGCCGGCATCAGTCGCAAGAGTTACGAGGGAATTTATGGAGTCATCAAAGGAGCCCTTCGTACTCGAGGGATTCAAGGACACTTTCTTCCTCCTTCCTACAAAGTATCATTAAAAAAGAAGGCAAGCAATGCAGATGTTAAATCAATCTTTGGTGAGTATATTCATGTAGAAGGAACAATGGTTTTAGATCCTAAGTCCAAGGATAGGCGTGAAGTATAGTACAACATATACAACAACCTCTTTGTGGACCTAAAGAATCTTCAACGACATATGATTTGATTCTATAAGGTTTCACATCAAGGTTGGGTTTGAGCATTTATCGTTTAACTTGCAAATTTACCTTATCTCAATGACATGAATTACATGCGTTGTTTGGCTTGGTTTATGTGATATGTAGTATTAGAGGGAGTCCTATCGTTTATACTGAAGAGTTGGATGAGGCTCAACTAGTAAAAGGGAAAAGATTGGAGCGAATGGTAGTCACATATATGAATGAAGCAATGGCATATGCAAAGGACAAGGATAAAATCCCTTCTTTCAGTGTTCAATCTGAGAAGGATAATTGGTGGCTTGGAGCCTTTGAGGTTCCAAAGGAGAACACTGAGGTGTTGAATTAGATGCTTCAACGATGCCGTCAAATTCTAGAAGTCATCAAACAACAGATGAATGGGGAGGAGCTTGAAGTGGATGGTGTGGGCTCCTTTCGTGTGGATTGGCATCTAGGTGGTGATTTGAAGACCATAAAATGCATGTGTAATTGGGACAATAGGGCACAATGCCTCCATCCATGTCCATTGTGCATGAAAAGCGATCAATTCTCAAGCCAAAGAGCGAGGATGAGCTCCGATGGGTGGAGGGGATCTTGTCTTCCAATTTAGATGCAACACCCAATAGGGACACAAAGGATCCAAATTGGGCACCAATTATTCCTTTCCCAATGAAAAGTATACACTTTTGCACATTGCATGCCATGATGAGGATTTTGATAGGTTGCTTAAGCTTCACATTGACTATGCATTGACTATGCAGCCAGCCTCACACTCATTAGCCCAAGCAATAAAGCAAGTGGAGGAGCTCCTCAACTCTCTGGGAGTGCATGGTGGGAATGTAAAGATTGTGAAAGATCTTAAGAAGTTTGGGGCACATCATATTGTTTCTCAACAAGTGTCAATCATTAGGACATTTGGGAGGCCATTCGTAGGGCCTTTTAGAAGAGAGAGAAAAAGGAGCGCATCCAATCAGGAAGAAGGCAATGTTACGTTGAAAAATAGGTTATTTCTTTTTTCTAAATCCAAACTCTGTTCTTTCTCACCTCAAAATGTACTCTACTTACACTTGATAGTCACTTTTCACACTCGAATACATTAAACACACCTACACTTTTGTAGGGAGGGAAACTTCTATTTGAATCCATGTATTAAATACACCTTTTTGCAAAGGAGGGAAAATTCCCTCCCTCTCAAACTTCCTCTTGGCCTTAAACAATATCTCACGCTCTTTTCATTTCCTCTACCTTCTGCTGCATTCCATTTTCTGAAGCTTCAGGCTTTTGTACTCCATTTATTCTTGAAAAGATGGGTAGAAAATCTCATTTTATATCATCCTGATTTTGCCCCAATAATGCCATCATAGATGATTCAATTCCTAGAGCAAGGACACCAAGATCATTAGTGTTTGCTATACTTGTATATCCAACTCTTTCTCAATGCGCAAAATTAGTGGATTATTGGAGTGCTAATCATCAAGGGCACCTGGGTCCTTATGCAGTCAAGGAAGAAAAGAAAGACAAGCAACAAGAATACATTTAGGGCGTTATGGAAAGGAAGAGTAAAAGACTTTAAGATAGAGATTGGAAGGACAACCATTAAGGAAGTCCTAGTGCAATATATATATATGCATAATGAGCTTGTGCTTGAGAATCCAGATGACATAAAATTGCCCTTGCATAAACAAAACTGTAAGTAAATCTATCGCTTGTCAATCTTTCATTTTCTCATAATGGTCTAATGAACTGTGTAAACTGTCCATGTATATGGTTGCAGATGTGTACCCCTCATCATGTGAGGAGTGGGAGCCAGTTCAGTGCATCATTGGAATTATGAATGTGGTTCACGCACACATTTTCTCATAATGGTCTAATGAAATGTGTAAACTGTCCATGTATATGGTTGCAGATGTGTACCCCTCATCATGTGAGGAGTGGGAGCCAGTTCAGTGCATCATTGGAATTATGAATGTGGTTCACGCACACATTGGTCAGCTATACAGTATGAGGGAAGGAGCAACAAAAGCCTTGTAGATGTAGGAATCTTTTTCTATGATAATTTCTACCATCTGCTCAACAAGAAACACAATCGTGGCCACTTGGAAGAGCTACCTTTGCAAGCTGAGTGGAACTACATGGATTGGCCTATCCCAGACCCCTCAATAATTGAGTCAAAAAAGAGCAAGCTCTTCAAGGATGTGCAACGCTCTCTACGAGGGAGCATTCCAACTCGTGTAGTAAAAAATATTGTTTACCTACCAATTATTGTGTTCATGGAACTTTTTAGCTTATTTCAGGTGAAGATAGCGAGAATCAAGCTTGTCTACAAAGATTTGGACACATTCCTCTTAGCAAGACTTCTTGATGAGGGATGGCCGAATAAAGTTTTTGACGATATCCATTGTAACATTGCACTGGAGACAGTAATTGCGAAGTACATGATTGTAACTCAAACTTTTATCTTGTCCTTCTGGTATAGCAGGCTCCGTTACATCAATGGAGAGTTGGGACCAATGGATCAGGAAGTCGCAAGTGCAATGGACGACAAAGTCATAGACATTGAAGTAATTGATGAAGCTTCAACACTTGTGACAATTGTTTCTATACGAGGAAAATGTAATTTACAACAGTTAAGGAAGGATATTGTTGAAGAATCCTTGCAAGAAGACATGTCGGCACACTTTAATTTCATTCACACAATGAAAGAAAGGTCCTCCTTAGAAGGGAGAGACTAATACAATGTAAAGAATTGGGTAACACAGTCAAGATCATTCCTACTTGACAATACCCACTCCAATGTACTCTTCTGACATAATTAATCAAGTCTATCTTGTTAATGACACTCCTGCTTGACATTACAAATCTGAATGTACTCATTTAACATAATTAATCAAGAGCCTTTTGTTCGATGCAGTACTTTCAAAAAACAATACAATGTATACTATTTTCCAAGACACATTACTTGAGTGAGAATAGAACAGTTGAAGATATTACATTACAAAAAAGGATTTCTCATTACATAATCTTGTACACAGAGTCTTTTGATTTGTTGTTAACCTATGAACGGACATTGAGACGTACTATGTTTTACGTCAGTAATTTAAATATTCTGAGTCATGGGCCGGGCTTGTCGGCACCATATGTTAAGGATGAAGGGATTGGGTGATCGCCGATGAGAGGCGCACCTTGAATATCAGTAGAATAAGGGTTAGGGTCGGTCGGCCATGTATGGGCGCCCAAGTGTGAACGGCCAAGTTACCTATAAGAGTCAAATGTAACCCTAAAATCCTCATTCTCATGTGTTGTGAATACAAGAGTGCTCTTGCCTTATCTCCTTGGTTTCCTTCTCCTGCGTGTGAGAGAGAGAGAGAGACAGAGAGTGAGAGAGCGATCGAGCACTGTGTAGCGGCACGGCGGCGGAGAGGCGGTAGAGCGACGACCGGCGGCTCCTTCTTCACTGCTGCGACGCGGGAATCCTTCAAGGCGGCAGTTGAGCAGTGAGTGACACACCCTTTGCATTCTGTTTGAGCTTCCTTCCCTGGTTGTATGCTTGCAGCCATTCGTGGCTCGCATACGGTGTCCGGCAAGTCCCCAGCTACGACCTGTGCGGCAAAAGCGCACATTTTTGGCGCCGCTGCCGGGGAGTTGCCCTGCACCAAGCTCCAGTTTGCAGCTCGGCTGCTGCGTGAAGTTTAATCTACACTGTAGGAAAGTGACTGTGTGTTTGTTGATGAGGTGTTTTTGTGTTTTGCAATCTGTTTCTGCAATTTGTCTTCTGCAATTCTGTTTCTTTTGTTATTTATCTGTTATTTGGTTATCTGCGTGCGGGGGGGATTTTTGAATCCCCAGATCTGTGCTGTGTGCGAACTGCGCCGCGGCCAAGACTGAACCCTAAAGAAACCCTAGAAAACTTATCTTTAAAAAAAAACTAAAAATAAAAATTTTAAAAAAAATAAAAAATTAAATTTTATTTTTCAAAGAAAGAACCAAACGTGTGGAGAGGAAAGATTTTTTAATTGGAGAAATTTTTTTTGAAAAGAAAGAACCCCAATTGACCCACGACCCCGGCCTCGGTCTCGGTCTTTTGATACATATATATAGGAGAGTGAGCCTCCATAGCTTTCTTCCAAGTGAGAGCTTATGGGAAGTTGTGCCCTATATGTAGCCCACTCCCCAAGGAGTAAAGTGAGCATGTGGGATAAAGCCCTCACCCTTTCCTCCACAAGCAAATAGGCTTTTGCCCCTTCCCCCCAAGGGAAACGGACTGTTTTGAGGACCACGAGAGCTCTGGATAGGCGAACACGGTGCTGTAAAGCACACTAGGACCCTTTGAACGATACGCTCGTTTTGAGCTATCACACGCCCTAGTCCAAGTTCGACCGTAAGTAAGGGGGTCAAAAACGAGTTAAAAACAATCTAAAAACAATCTAAAAACAAGTAAAAACGGGGTGCGAAATACCCAAGAAACCACTTGTGTGGGCTTCAAGGGTAGTTACCAACGCACGTAAGGTACCCACGTCACATGCATCTACGTTCTGGTCGGGTGCTAGAGCCTGAACCACTAGAAAGCGTTTCAGTTTACGCAGGCTCACACCATCTCTCCACGTTCGCATCTTGGCCTTCGGCTGGAAAGGGAGTGCAACCCAAGATCCACGAATAGTGGATAGTGACTCGTCCTCTGACTCAGAAGCCATGGAAGGGCACCCTACCAAGAACCCTGAGGAGACAAACCAAAACATGCCAGTGTGGGCCCCACAACCCGGATCTAGCATGTTTAGTCGTCTAATAGAGACCTTTAGTAGAGCTACACGCTCTGAACATGCGACAAGCGAAGTGAATGAAGAAGGAGGGGTAGTGGATTCGCCATTCACATCTCATGTGGACCCTACCCTCCCATAGAGTGTCCATGTGGATATTCTACCCACTTCGTTTAATGAGGGTCCTACTGAGCTACCACATTCCGATGCTCTTCCTAAAGTAGAGGTCCCTAAAAGCCAATCCATAAGAAGTGACATTGCGTCCACTTCAAGAGAACCGTTTGGCACACCAAGTCTGGATGGGATATTTCTCAATGAAAATTGGGAATATGATCTACACACAGAGACTCTAACGGACCTATATACGGGTTACACATACCATGTAGGTTGGTTAGAAGTCCTACGATCTACATCTAGCGCCACTAATCTAGAAGAGCAACAACAAATGATATGTGAGGTTATTCATAGAATTATCCAAATTGAGAGGCAAAATAGGGAGTGAACCTAGTTTCCACTGGCCCTATGAGGTTTTTGGATACGGGCAAGGCCAAACAACCAACCCTATCACAATTGGAGACTCCCTCGGTGAGTCCCATAGACCCTTCATATGTTGTTTCGCTTGGAGTCTCAATGCAGGTTGAGCCCACGAGCAGTAACTTTAGCTTTCCAACCTTGGCTCAACTTTCCATTAGGGAATCCACAATGCCTACCCCAATGATGAGCATGATAGAAAGCGCATCTGTTACCACTGTAGTTAGTACGACACCACTACCTAGTGGAACAGTACCTACAACAGTGCGTGCCAGTGCCTATCGACCCTATGTACCTATGGCTACTCATGCTCATGTAGCTCCTACGCCTCGTAGTGTGCCAATGGCGTATGCTCCACGATCGCCTTATCACAACCCTTATCCAAGAGGAGCTAGGCCTAGTCACATATCATATCCTACATCATTTGCCAACATACTCAGACCAACGCCAACTCCTATCAGCCAAGCTATCCCAGAAGTGCCTCCACCAGCTATGCCTGCTCACCTAGGTGATCTCGCAGCGTTTGCTCAAACGATCGGACGATCTATTGCAGAAAACATGCGGGGTATGCCTGAGAGAGAACCTAGAAGCAAGGCAGTACAAGTGGCTAAGCTCACTCAAAACTTCAGTGGTAACGAGGATGTTAGGAAGCACATTGAAGTCTTTGAACACGTGTGTGATTCCTTGGAAGAGCACAATGAGCTGCATAAGTGTAAAGCCTTAGGCTTAACCTTGAGTGGGAAGGCCGGAGATTGGTATCGAACCTTAAGGGTTGAAGAGCGCACTCACTACCCCACTCTCAAGAGATTGTTCTTGAAAGAGTACATACGTGAGGGTGTGCTTTGGGGAGTAGCATCTCAACTCCAAAAAGCTGAACGCGAGGAAGGGGAGTCAGTGAGAGACTTTATAAGTAAATTGAAGCATCTAAATTCTCGCTGCACTCCCGATGAGCGCTTCAATAATAACCAACTGCTCGATAGATTCATCGAGGATTGCACTACGAGGACATTTACAATGGCCTAGTCATTAGAGGTCTTACAACGTGGGAAGCAGTCACTGCCAATGCAATCCAGTTAGAGGACAACTTGATGATTGCAGGTAAGAAGGTGTCTTCGGAGACAAAATCCGTTAGTTCGCAAGTATCTGGGCACGAGCCAATGACAGTAAAACCTATTGCCAAGGAGCCCAAGATATCTGAAATGTCTGTGACCGACCTTACTAAGGCTCTCCAAGAATACTTTAGGGGTAATCGAGCTCCTCAAAATAGCCATATGTACCCAAGAAGAGAGCAACAATGGTGTTCGGTTTGCTTAGGACCACATAGCACAAGTGAATGTCCTACATTCAGAGTCAAATTCAATGGGAATTGCAATGCATGTGGTAAGTATGGCCATCAATCTAAAGATTGCCTAGTACTTAAGCGAATGTTGGCAAATCAGGCACCACTAGCCTAGTCAAACACACCTCAAGTACCTGCGCTAATGCCTGCACAACCTGTCGAGCAACCGTCACTCACAGCACATAGTTCCAAGGAATCCGAATGTAGTCCAGTCTGTGCCATTACCACCGCCAGTGCTAGGACCACAACCTCCACATCCAAGGATTACCCTTGTAAACGAGATGGGTTGTGAGTCACATAGTGCATGTGGGGATTATGAAGAGGAGATAGACCCCACTGTTCCATATGGGATTGATACGTTTGAAATGATTCCCCAGTACTACATGGAGGATCATTTCGGGCAAGTCAAGCCTGTATATCAAGCGGCTGCTCTCGCCACAAGAGGGCAAAACCTTAATACCTTGGCAAGGAGACCACCTCTTCAATGCTACGAGGGTGGCGGACCGCATCGTGTAGCGGAGTGCCCTAATAGGCTACAGAAGATCGCTACTCAGATGCAACCAAATCAAGGGAGCACATCGGGAATGCCGGTACTTACATGTAATCGTTGTGGCATAGATCATTTGATCGCTCAATGTCCACATAATCCTAATGCACCCAAGATTACGCCATTGAATCTGGTTGAGGTCACCAACCAAGCACGAGGAACCACACCTGTTGTACCCGCGAATGTAGTTACACGGTCAATGCTTCAAAATCAAAACTACATTCTTGAAGAGAGGGATACTGCATCAATCGCTCAGGCAAAGAAAAAGAAAACACGATGAAAGAGATCGCTTAATGCCACGATCTCCAAGCCCAGTTCAAAGACTAACATAGGGACAGGAGATGACCCCGTGTATATGAATGATCCTGAAGATGATTCTGATTCAATAGAAACCATGGGGACCAAAGCCACTACCTTAAGGGAGGAACCCACTCGGGAGCTCAATGAAGGAGAATAAAGCAAGTACATAAATAAGGGGAAACAGAAGGAAACTTCCTCGGCCCCACAACCAAGTCAGTTAATTCCCTCTCGACCACCCAAACTGACTGAGACTCCCCAAGACAAGCCACGTGGGCCAAAAACCCTCAAGAAAAAGATTGGAACTTACCCAAACCCAGTTGAGGAGATTGAACAAGTGCAACACTTAAGGGGTTTGGTGGAAGGGACAAAGAGAACTGGAGCCAAACCCGAGAAAAATCAAAATTCCAGACACAGTGTTTCCTACACAAGTTCAGCCTCACAAGAGCCATAAACCATTAGCTATACCTAGTATCATTCGGGAAGAAAGTGAGGATAGGACATTCGGAAGTGGGCAAACACCCTTCTTGCTGGAAAGAATGTTTAGTGAGGGAATGCCTGACCCCATTGAAGAGGGAGTGATTCCATCTTCACCAGTCCCTAGTCAAGGGGCGATGTCTCGAAAAGTACCGTTGAATGTGTCTAAGCTAATGGATTTCATGTCCTCTGAAATCAGAACCACGATCATATCCAAATTATACGGAGATCTTGAGCTATTCTTAGCTCTTCGGGCATTTCTCAATGGAGAACTAAAGGCGGGGCTACCGCAATTTGCAAATATGGATAGAGCCGACACGCTTCAAGATGAGGAGGAATATTGGGATCTACAATCCAACCTAGATGAAAACTCGATCGTGGAAATACCTGTTAACAAGTTGGGACAGTACTTTGAAGGGGACGAATCTAATGCAACCCTCCCCATTACTACCAAGGGGTTAACTCTAAAGGGAATCCTTGATGGTGGTGCTGGCGTGAGCATTGTGACTAAAAACTATTGGGAATCTATGGGAAGACCTCACCTCGAAGTCACAAACATAGTGGTTAAGATGGCAAACGGAACTATTGCTAAGCCTATTGGAATGTTAAGGGACCTTAATATCAAGGTTCTGGGGTACAAGGTAAGACATACCTTCATTGTAATGGATTTCTCCAAGCATCCTATGTCATATCAAATGATCTTAGGACGTCCTTTCATGAGGGAAGCACAAATGGTGCATGACTGGTCGAAAAACCATGTCTACCTACAATTCCAGGACTCTATCATTCGAGTTGATCTTGAGAATGGTCGTACACATCCTTTAGGAAGCAAGGTTATCATTGATAATCGATCGGATACCACTATTCACTCCGCCCCATTAAGGTATTGCTATACATGCAAAAAAGAGACTGATGATGGGAAAGATTCTCCTTATATGGATGTCCTACCGGGTATGACTGAGTCGGATAACGTGGATTGGGTACACCTAGCGGCAACCATAGACACATGGGGGAATAGAGGCACAAGCTGGGTAACACCTGAGGGGCAAGATATGCCACCGTTAGTGCCAATAAACATGATAGGTGTTATGCACTTGACCCCTGATGGCGAGAAAGTGGCAAACTCCACCGACACTCAAAGTAGCGAAGACTCTGACCAATGCAACTCTGAGTATGAATCTCAAGAAGAAACTGACCCTGAGCCTGATGGGGAAAATGAATCAAATATTCACCCAAATGTGGAAGTAAGGTGCTCAAGGCCTAGGACAGTGACCTCCTGCAGTTCATCCGAAAGTGAGGGGGACATAAGTGAAGATCGACCAAGTGAGTCCGAATCTGATAGAAACAAAAATAAAAAACTTGGTAAGAAGAAAACGAGACATAAGCGCCAACGCTATTGAGCTAATGTACGCACTGCAATAAACAAGGAAAGATCCACTGCAGAATGGCTTAGTTATGTAGGAGCCATTGATGCTCATTGGAAGATAGCGGATAATTGGGGACAATACCTCCAAAGTGTCATGTGGTGTATTCCGCAACCTCATGACGTCGCCCAATTAGAAATCGAAGAGAAGCCGAAACTAAGTCGTACTGCAAGAAGGCGGCAAAACCAAGAGTTGGCTCAACAACAAAAGGAAGCAGAATTGAAAGAAAAAAGCCTGGCACAACAAGAACCAGTAGACTTACACCCCGCACCTGAGCATTTCAAATCATTCACCACAGGGGAACGTAGAGTAGTCTACACAAAAGCCCAACGAACGCCTACCAATGGGAGTAGCGGTGTCTACGATGGCCCTGCGGTAGTTAAGAAGATAGACTTAGCAGATCCGAGTGAGGAGTCTAAACCAGTTTTTATTGCTCAAGACCTCACCAAGGCGGAAGAAGCTGCACTTACGAGGCTTCTTAAAGAATTCAAGGACATATTTGCTTGGACATATCATGATATGAAGGGTGTTCCACCCTCGGTGGTGCAACACACGATTCCAATGATTAGCACTGCTAAACCAGTCCAGCAACGTCCCTACCCAATGAATCCTAAGTATGCAAAGATTGTACAAGAGGAAATTGAAAAGCTTGTAAAATGTGGATTCATATACCCTATTGAGCACTCAGAATGGGTTTCTCCGATAGTCATCGTACCAAAGAAGAATGGGAAACTCAGAGTGTGCGTTGATCTCAAAAAGGTTAATGCAGCCACCAGAAGGGATCATTACCCCTTGCCATATTCTGAACATGTGCTTGAAAGAGTGGCAGGTAAAGAGGCATATAGCTTTTTAGATGGGTACTCGGGTTACAATCAGATCACAATTGCAGTCAAGGACCAAGCTAAAACAGCATTTATCACGGAGTTTGGAGTGTTTGCCTTTCGCGTCATGGCTTTTGGCTTGACCAATGCACCTGCAATGTTCCAACGATTGATAAACACGGCCTTTAAGGAATATCTAAGGGACTTCTGTGAAGCTTTCTTAGATGATCTTTGTGTTTATTCCTCTTGGGATGAGCACCTGATGTGTTTACAAAAAATATTTGAAAGGTGTAGATTATATCGCATCTCATTGAATCCTTTCAATGAGATGAAAATGCCAATTCTGGGTTAAACACGGAGTTATCTTAGGGCATATAGTGTCCAAAAATGGGATTTCCACTGAGACGAGAGTAAAATCAAGGTCATTCTGGAATTGCTCCCACCCACCAACTATAAGGGAGTCCAACGCTTTATGGGCCACGTTGGTTATTATCGAACATTTATTCTATTCTTCGCCGAGATAGCTCGACCATTGTATAAGCTTCTCATCGAGTTTATTTGAACCGAAGAATGTGACCGTGCCTATGAGCTATTAAAGAAGGCCTTGGCGAGTGCTCCAATCTTGAGAATGCCTAACTAGGATTTACTCTTCCATGTGCATATTGATGCATCAAACTTTGCTATTGGGTGTGTGTTAACTCAACCTGGAGAACACAAGCTAGACTATCCCATTAGCTTTGCCAGTCGCCAGTTGAACGATGCTGAGATGAACTACACCACTACGGAGCGAGAAGGGTTGGCAATGATATATGTAGTAAGGAAATTTCGTTATTACCTCCTTGCCACCAAGTTTGTTTTCTATGTGGATCATCAAGCATTGTTCTATCTGGTAAACAAACCATGCTCCACAGGAAGAATCACACGATGGTTATTGATTCTTCTTGAGTTTGATTTCACTGTTGTTGTGAGACCTGGCAAAAAACATGTTATGGTTGATCATTTGTCTCGCATACCTAATGGTGAGGCTCCTACGGGGGTTGATGATGACTTACCTGACACTTCCCTGTTCATGGTGGAGACAATGCCTGAATGGAGTGAGAAGATTGTTAACTTTTTGGTTAATGGCTTCCCACCCAAGGAGCTTCGTAAAGATCTAGCTCGAAAGCTAATCAAAGAATGCGAACCCTATTGCCTGATAGCCGGGACTCTTTATAAAAGAGGAAAGGATGACGTTCTTAGGCGTTGTGCCCGAGAGGATGAGTATCTATACATTTTGCAAGAGGCACATATGGGTGTAGCCGGTGGTCACTTCTCAGGAGACTTAATTGCGCGAAAGATCTTACAATCAGGGTATTGGTGGCCCACTATGTTCTAAGATTCATCACTCTTTGTGAAGGGTTGCGATGAATGCCAACGATACAAGAAACCCCAGAGGAAAGATCAGATGCCCCTACATCTGATCAAAGTAAACCAACCATTTGAAAAGTGGGGTTTAGACTTTGTAGGTCCAATTAGCCCAGCGGCCCGAAACACACAATCTTGCTATATTATTGTGGCCACTGACTATATGACCAAATGGGCTGAAGCGAAAGCGACACGTAAGGCAGATGCGAGGACAACAGCCAAGTTCCTCTTTAAAAATATAATCACACGATTCGGTTGTCCTTTTGAACTTGTAAGCGACAATGGTACGCATTTTATAAATGAAGTGATTAAGGAGCTCACAACAAATTTCATGATATCTCATCATAAATCTACTCCTTACTATCCGCAAGCGAATGGCCAAGCCGACAGTACCAACAAGACTTTAATCTCTATTTTGACAAAGACAGTTGAAGCTCATCGCACGGATTGGGATCTAAAGCTTACGACAGCTTTATGGGCCTATCGTACTGCGTACAAAGTGGCTATTAATTGCACACCATTCAAAATGGTATATGGCCAAGAAGCAGTCATGCCGTGGGAATTTGTCATTCCTAGTCTTCGTGTTGCTACTCAAGAGGGTTGGGATGGTAATCCCTTAGCAGAGCGTCTGTATATCCTTGAGCGGCTAAACGAAGAAAGACAATTGGCTGTGTACAATGCCCTTGTGGAGAAGGATAGAAGGAAAAAATGGTTTGATCGCCACCTAAAGGACAAGGACATCAAGGTTAGGGATAAAGTCCTGATGTATGGAGTGCGAAACGAAAAAGAAGAAGCTCAAATATGCTGGTAAGGGACCATATAGAGTATGTGAAATTACCCCGCAAGGTACCATCAGAGTGGAGACTCTCGACGGAGTTGAAACCATTGGATTCCTTAATGGGAGTAAATTCAAAAGATACTATGACCCCCTGAGCCAGGAGGAGTTACATGCAATCCATCAAAAGAAGGCAGCTAAAGAACAAGCTGAACTTAAAAAGATACAAGCGAGAGTCGAAGCCAAAGAACATCAACAGCGTGCTAGGCGACAACGAGAAGCCAACTTGGGAATTACGCAAGTATTTTTCGAGGAAGCAGAGGAGGATGCACTGGAATCTGCACCCACCTCTAAGATACCCAATTGAGTTACAGAGTCCTTACGGGGAGGTGATTTATAATGCATTATTGGATACAGGAGCTCAACACAATTTGCTATCATATGGCGTGTGGTGTCAACTGGGAAAACCACCTTTATCCAAGAATTCTATCCAAGTTCAAGGAATCAACAAGAAGAAAACCCCTGTCTCAGGAATTCTGCACACTCCGGTTGCTTGGACAAGGGAACCATAATTCAAAGCTTTTTGGTTATGCCTGCTGGTACAATGGAAGGGACTGTAAACTTAAGGCGCAAATGGATGATGGCCACCAAATGCAATATCGATTGGGCAACCAGACGAGTCACGACGCAAGAACCAACAGTACCGCTCAAAATCCTGCACCTAAGTCATCCACTCAAATATTAGATAATGAAAATTCACAAAGTCCAGTGGCAAAACCATCTTTGATTGTTTGCCATTCCTCTAACGCTTCAACGCCAAGAGTGGAAACATGCAGGGTGGTCTCTAAAGCTCCGCTTACTATGCCAAAGAGTATATACAAATGGGTCCCAAAAGCTTCGTTAACAGCTACTTCCCCTGCTCAATCTCGTTCAGCCACCAAGAAGCCTCGTAGGAAGAAAACAGCTACCCACCCGAGAAAGGGCAATGTAACATCACGATGGATCCCTAAAAAATTATTAGTAGCCCAAGGGTACTACGAGGGGAATGACCAGATTTGGGTCCCTAAACACAAGTTGAATCCCTCTACATCACTTGTAAAACCTTGCAAACCAATTGTTGCCACCCCAATGACAATTCAAGACCGTGGTAAGGGAAAGGTAATAGAGTGCTCCGCACCACTTCTTCCAGAGTTAGTTTGGATTCCCAAACGATATCGATCATTACCACCTAGCTCAGGAAGGGGGGAGCCAAATGAAGCTTCTAGCTCCTCATGCCAGGCACACACTCATATAGAAGTTTCTACATGCTCTACACCTACTCTTGCCAACACCCAACAAAAAACCGATGAGTCTACGTCTCCCCTTGTAATAGTATTGTCGGAAACCATTTTCTCCATTCGTCAATGGGAGCGTACACTACCATCTCTGCAATTGGATGTGGCCACAAGGGTCATAAAAAGCTATCTGCCCACATCACAACCTATGATCCGCTGGACAAATTGGTTCCAAGAGGCTGCAACATCATTGCAAATAATATGATCTACCCAAGGAAAGGGGGAGCATGTACTCATGCTCGACATTCTAATGCTTCCTCCTTAACCTTCTCCCCTGACCATGTAATTGCCAAATTCAAGGGGATGTATATATATAGCTGCATACATTTTTTAAAAAAAAAACAAAGAAAAGAAAAACAAAAAATAGTAAAAAGAGCAAGAGCACAAAAACAAGAGAAATATCCGTATACAATCAAGAACTAGATTGACCTGTCATAAACCTACTGATGCTATATCTGTGTTTGCAGATATGGCAGATGCCCGATCATCATACACTTCATCCACTCCTACCTTTGGTGAGAGGTATCATCTGTACCTTTCTCAGATATTCCACATGTGCTATCCTCCTTTAATTGAAACTGAATGGGATCATATAGATGTACTAGCCAGAGAGGAAAATGTTGAGGAATTAGAATGGCTAATTCGCCTATTGACCATGACTGACCCCTACTCCATAGAGGACATATCCCCGATAGCCCAATGCTTTCCTTTTCCACAAGATGGCTATCCTCGCATGGTTACATTTTTGATGAGTTTATGTGGATGGGAAAATGAAAAGGAAATATCTGACAATGATGAATGGACGGATGAAACTCATGGCACTACTGAGGTTGACTTTATTTATTTGGATGATGTGGATAGAGGCTTAGCCTTAGGGCTAGAGCTAGGACTCTACAACATCCTCTTACCGTATCCTCAGTAGTAGTGTGGTGACTGGTAGGTAGGTTAGTGTTTTCAAGTTTTTTTTAGTTTAGATTCCTTAAACAAGTCTTGAAATTTTCACACTGATGTGCCTCTCGAGGTATAGTGCTTGTTAGTTGATTGTACAGGTTGAAAAGTTTGAGGTGGGTTCGCTTTCAAGTCCTGAGACTACCGCCCGCAACGTTCATCAAAATATATCTACATCAAATTGCAAGCTGTCTCGTCAAATCAAGGAGATCTCCAATTACAGGTGTAATTCTTCCATACCCACTCTCTTTCGTTTTTACTGTTCAATTAATTGCATAAACTATAATGCATGACCACATGGAAATTGTCAATGTACTACTTAGTTTTTGAAGTTGCTTGCATGCTAGTGTACATCATTAATGAGCTTAACTTTATTGGAAATATTCCTAGGCAGCATGACGTCTTAAGTTAAACTTGGAATACGATTGTCTTAGGTCTAGGGTCAAACCATCTTAATGTTTGACACCTGGCCATGTGTGTGTTGACCTCTAAGACATAGCTATTACCCCTTTGTCGAAAGGATGCAAGACAAATTATAGTTTAGGAGCGAAGATCAAAAGAAATAGATTAAAAAAAAAAGCCTACAATAAATGGCAATACAAGTCTATGATGTGCTTTCATGTTGGCCTATTGCCTTATTGATACTTGGTAGGCGAGGAGTATTCTACTCCAGACCGATGCCTTGGTTGGTAGGGGGTAGCCTTGCCTAAAGTGAGCTAATAGATTCCTGGATAATGCCTTGTGTTAAACATGGTACCAGGATCGATGTTAGTTTTGCCTTAGGAAGGTCGCCATTGTGTGTAAAAATTGTCACGTGCATTTAAAAAAAAAAAGGCAAAAAGCTCCTGTAACTCTGATGTTTCTTGTGTCCCTAGGCTTGTGGTATTAACTTGTTCTTAGAGTAGACACAGTGTGGTCATCTGTTTATTTATTAAGCTTGGTTATTTTCCTTGACTTAGGCCAGTTATAAACCTTGATTAACCTTTGACACCTTGCTTACTCTTGATTTACTTTCAATAATTTTAAACTCTTGTTAATTTGCTACATTAGCTCATTCATGTGACCCTTAAACTAAGTTCTCATAGCAACATCCATTGTGGTCTAACATGCTTGAATTTATACACTTTATATCTTTTGAATTCCAGCATACTTTCACTCTACTTCCCTATTTTGCAGACGGTCAACAACAACCCTCTCGAGCTTACCATACCATAGCTTCCGAGGACGGAATCTACATCAGGAAGGGGGGCATGTTAACCTAGTAACGGACATTGAGACGTACTATGTTTTACGTCATTAATTTAAATATTCTGAGTCATGGGCCGGGCTTGTCGGCACCATATGTTAAGGATGAAGGGATTGGGTGATCGCCGATGAGAGGCGCACCTTGAATATCAGTAGGATAAGGGTTAGGGTCGACCAGCCATGTATGGGCACCCAAGTGTGAACGGCCAAGTCACCTATAAGAGTCAAATATAACCCTAAAATCCTCATTCTCATGTGTTGTGAATACAAGAGTGCTCTTGCCTTATCTCCTTGGTTTCCTTCTCCTGCGTGTGTGAGAGAGAGAGAGAGAGAGAGAGTGAGAGAGCGATCGAGCACTGTGTAGCGGCACGGCGGCGGAGAGGCGGTAGAGCGGCGACGGCGGCTCCTTCTTCACTGCTGCGACGTGGGAATCCTTCAAGGCGGCAGTTGAGCGGTGAGTGACACACCCTTTGCATTCTGTTTGAGCTTTCTTCCCTGGTTGTATGCTTGCAGCCATTCGTGGCTCGCATACGGTGTCCGCCCAGCTACGACCTGTGCGACGAAAGCGCACATTTGTACAATCCATCTAAATATGGAATCAATTGTTCTTCCAAATAAACATCATCTGCATTATCTTGGAAAGGAAGAGGTGATATCCATGTTCCCATGGGATTGTACATAGCCTTCTCAGGGGTATCATCAATTAATAATGTATTTGTGGGATTATACGGGTGTTGGATATCCACATAGCGCTTCATAAGTAAGGGCACCCTAGGTTTTTTGGGATGAAAAACACCTGGGTCAATGTGTAACAGTGCCGTTGGTCATATACGAAATACAATTCTGTTTCCTCAATCTTAGATTCTCTCAAAAAAACTAGCGTGACAAGAGGCCTCAAATTATGTGTCATCATTGAGGACTAGATGGCCAATCTAAAGTGCTTAGTTACAAAGTTGATAAATTGATACAGTTTGGGCCTTAGCATGACATGCATTTCTCCAACGTTGAAATTTCTTGTAGCACTTGGTCCAAAGCTCTTGGGCTGTCTTTTGAGCAGCAATCCATTAACATCCAAGATTATAAGCCTCCTCAGCGTCTGGA